>NW_026899100.1:0-71624 GCF_033153095.1 Gastrolobium bilobum
CATCTACAAGGTCAGACAAAACATTTAAGTCTGTTTCCCTTAAGTCCTATAATATTCATGTTTTACTTACTGCCATCTCTTGTCCACGGAGCAGTCAATACTGCAGCCACAACATCAGGCTAAGGACTTACATTCGGTGCTCCAAGGTTGCCACGCAGGCTTCTTACGATGACTACGCATGTAACACAAAGGAATGGGTTGATCAGACCCACACTAAGGAATCACATATGCAGTAATCGATAAGAATCTACATACAACTATGCAACACACAACACAACTATATATACATTATCAGAGTTCCCTAACAAAACTGCTCTGATACCATAAAATGTAACAGCCCGTTGTACACCGGTATTGTTAACATTAATTATGATATTAAGCGCAGTTACAATCACAGCAGTTCATTTATAAAAATGCGAATAAACTTTTTTCGATTATTACGCGAGCATTTAAAACATAAAAAGCGTAATAATTAAAAGCTGTGACCGTAACTGTAAACTCTTGCGGAAGACTTATTTAAACTATTTTTATAACTCACATTACTTATTATAAGATACTAAGGAGTTCCCATAAACTCACTCAGCCAATTTCCAAACTTTACGTTTTTACCTATTCGGACATGTTTCACTCTTAATTTTTCTGCGACCACATCGTTCGCAATCAAACTTTCTTCTCGGATTAGATCTTTGTCTTACTTAATTCCCTTTTTAACAAGCTATCATATGCTCAATTCGGAGCTCATTTGCTCCGGTTATCGCCGTTTGAAGTTGGATCAGCGAATAGCCAAACAACCCCAAAAACAGCTCCAAACCACTCACCTTACTCGAATTACTGCACTCAATCCATTCAACCATTTGCTCTCAAATTTTTATCCTACAAACTAGACATCTCAAACTTCATTTTGACATATCATACGCTTAATTTGACTGAGAAACGAAGCGGGAATTAATGAAATCAAAAGAAAAGAAAAGCAAGAACATAATGGAAAAGCCACACCCTCAATATTGCCAGAATAATAAAGAAAAAGAAAGAAAGAAACATATATATTTCGTATGGTATTGACAAGCAACTGTTGACAAGCCACACCCTCAATCTTCTATTTTCAAGAAAAGAAAAAAGAAACATACTGTATTTTCAAGAAAAGAAAAAAGAAAAGAAAAAAGAACACAGTCGAATATCGAGGTAGAGGACATCTCAACCTTCAATTTGGCGTATGGCACGTCCCTATTGGACCTCTATGGAGGGAGATATGCTCTCCCGAAGTTCGCCTAAAATCTGCCAATTTTACAGAAATTTCGCCAGAGTTTCCTTTGTTTTTCCAATAATCCCAAAATTGTAAACGATCATTTAAACCTCAAATGTACCTAATAAACACATGATAATACAGTAATAATCCAATGGGTGGCACACACAAGGACCAACAACGCCTTGGGGCACTTACAACCCAATCCAGTTTATAGTTATTACACAGTTTATACAATAGAGCTCACATTATATTTCTTACTTGTTTCAATCACATAGGTCCCATTCACATGTAGTTTCACAATATAATCATGTAATCATAACTCTAACATAGGCCTAAAATCCTTCCATCTTGGTACATCATGCCTCTCTTACATTTACAACATACACTTAAATATTACAACTTACGACTTTAACTTCAAATTGCCTTTTACAATATTACAACACCAATTACAAATTTAGACATAGATTTAAATGATACAAACTGCTAGACCTAGGCATGCCAACATGAACAATATGCCAAATACTGAAAATGTTCCTCTATCACCCTGCGGGCCTCTTGCCCGCTGCTCCAACGCTACAGGTACATCCTGAAATAAATGCCCCGAGACGGGGTGAGATATACGAATGTATCTCAGTAACCAGGAGGTTCTGGAGAAAACTCCACCCAATGGTTCACTTCGATGCATATCAATAGAATAAAACAACCACTTTGAAAACGGGATATAGCAAGGGATTTAGAGAAATGGGAAATATAAAGAAACAAACTACGACGATACGGGATGGTAACCCCAATTCCACGTACGCCCTGGGCATATATAAGCCTATGGGTATCATCCAAGGTGTGTTCACAGAAACCACAACCATGATGCCCAAACCAACCAAAACGCCAAAGACATTCCTAGTGTGCTCCTACCCGGATCACACACCATGACACGCAGTCAACTGGAACTCCCTCCTGGAGACCTATCCAGCGGAAGTCCGAAAATGCCCGAAGGCTAATAAAACTGTCTACTGGCCAGAGACTCGGTACCGCAGTACCCATAGCAATAATGCATGCATGCTCATGTGTTCTATACTATTCATACACACTTTCTACCGTTGCCATCAACTGGCAAGGTGGAACAAAAAGGGGAACAAGCCCCAGTACCAAGAGGTTACCTGAAATATTGTTTCCACAAGCTCCGCAACAGCTTATCCCTCAACTTGGTACACAGCAGAATGCGTACACAGAGGACATTCCTAATCACTCACAATTCAAACAATACATGCTACTTTACAATTACACATGCATTGAACCAATTACTTACCTCAATCCACTTGGTCCAAGACCAATGGCAACTCACTGAATCAAGATTCGGGATTCAAGTCAACGTACGACAACCTATACAATTACGTACATCCATCAGTACGCGTCAAATAGCATCAAAATGCAAAATCACAAAAATCCTCCCCATCCTCCCTTGATGGTTCGGCCAATGAAGTGTAAATTTGAGATTTATTTTTCTAAATTTTCTTTCTCATTTTGTTACGTCTCATTAGGTTGTCAATAGGCCAATTCAAGTGCCGGTTCGTCATTTTCGCGTCGGATTACATCAGAACGCGAAAATCGCAAAATCTCCCCTTTTTTCCTTGGAGGTTCGGCCATATAGGTGTTAATTGGGGATTTATTTTTCTAAATTTTCTTTCTCATTTTATTACACTCCCTTAGGTTGTTTAGAGGCTAGTTCAACCGTCGTTTTTCCGTTTTACGACATTTACGCATCGTTTGCGAAATATTTCACTTTGGGCTCATTTAGGTCTCTAAACACAATTCACTTTTCCCATTGATTCAAACACTTGCCAATCACAACACAACCCATCTAAGCACTATATAACTACACAAATCATCATCCAATTCATTTTTCAACATGAATTCCTCAATTTTTCCTCAAAGGTTCGAATTTTACCCTAAAGCATTCCAAAGGATTTCTTTCCATTTTCAACCATTCCTCAACTCAACCAATCACATCATATCATCATTCTATCATACAACAACTCATTATCAACATCACAACACATTTTTCCAAAATTCCATGTCATGACCATCAAATTATTCTAAGTTAAAAATCATCACATTTCACCTAAAATTTTCACTGCGTTTCTAGCATTAATACATCATTCTAACACATTATCATCTAATACACATTTTCAAATTGAGCTCTCTAACACAACATATCATCAATCAAGGCTTTAGGTCACAAAATCAATTCATCACAATCAACCGTTTAAAATGCAAGAACACTTACCCAAACGGAAGGTATAAGACTCCTCCTAACTATACTCCACCATTGGAGCACTTGGAAGCTTCAAGAACACAATTTTTCTCCTCAAAACCGCGGCTGTAAATGGCCAAGATCTCCTCACACACGCGATTTCAAGGCTCAAGAGTGGTACCAATGTGTTTAGGAGGTGTTTTCCAACAAGTTTCAAGACAAAAATCGTTGGATTTGGTTGAGATTTGAGTGAGTTATGATCTAAAGAAAAATTTGCATAAAGAGGAAGGGGGAAGGGGCTGCTGTCGCGGGGAGGAAGAGAGGGAGGAGAGAGAAAGTGTGAAAAAAAGGTGAGTTTGACTCACTTAAGTCACAGGCGGGTCTCACACGCGTTTTAACTTTAATCAATCATCTAATTTCAACCACAAATTCACGACCTACGTATTTTTCTTGTTCATGTCATATTTTTGTTCCCAAAAATATTGATAAAATTTTCACGCTTATCGGTACAATTATACCGCAGTATTTTTACACCGGAAAATCACTATTCATCAATTTTTCTCAAAATGACTCAATTCCATCAAATGTCATCAAATCATATTTCCTAACTCAACAAACCATTTATAACTCATATTTGAAACCTAGAGCTCAAAATTCAACTGGCATGTTTTACGGTGCAATCGTAACGCGGTATTTTTACCCGCGAAAAACACTATTCACTGATTTTTCTGAAACTTGTCTGTCCACTCAATTTTTCGTTCTGAATCCATTTCCAGGGTTATTTTTATCATCGGAGACCTTCTACTCAATTTTTATCTACCTAGGGTTGCGTGTTGGCTAATTACCATTTTGCCCTTTCTTTGTATTTTGGCCTAATCTTTAGGATTTTCACTAATCCATCACTTGATATTTTAATTACTTGATTTAAAATTGTGAGGTGTTATAATTGGGTTGAGAAAAAATTCATCATAATATATATATATATATATATATATAATTCATTATAGTTTGACTAATTACTTTGATTAATTTAATAAAAAAAACCCGCGATTCACACTAAAATAAATATAATCATAATAATATTTATTAAAAAATTGGCTTTACTAAATGCTAACATCTTTTAAACAAGAGTAACAGAAGAAATCTTGAGAAGAAGCATTTACAAAGACCTTAATCTAGATGACTTTAAAGAAACTTTGGTTATTGATACCACCATTTAGAAAAAAATTCAACAGACGCTTAAACGAGGATTAAAATGCAATGAACATTATTTACCCCCCCCCCCCAAAAAAAAAACAGAAATGCAAAGAAGATTGAGAGAAGACAATCTTAGAGTTCTATTGGTTGTGTCCCCACAATCACAACATAATACAGAATGAAGAAGAGGTACTTACTTACCAGAGAGGTGACTACTTCAGTTGTTTGATGAAATACTTCTGAGGGATCTACACCACAGAACACTGGCAGGACCTTGGTATATTTGGTTCTGCTCCGCTCCATTATTACCTCCTGAAAACATTTCCAGAGAAAATAATGTTTACTATTTTCTCTGGAAATGTTTTGAGAAAACAATAACATAAACACTATTTTGAAACGCCTCACCATTATCATGTAAAAAACACTAGTTGTTTGTTGGGTGCACATGCAAAGAAGAGAGTGGTTCTGATCTGTAATATAATGGGGTAGGTGGTGGCGGTTTCGGTGAACTGAAGACAATGGATCTATGGAAGTGAAATGAGAGTCCAAAGATAATGTAAAGTGAGAGAGAATGGACAGATCGCAGCAATAAGTTTTTGAGAAAGGTGAAAGAGAGAGACACATAGAGATAGAAAGGTAGGAAGTGGAAAATATAACACCTCACAATTTTAAATCAAGTAATTAAAATATTAAGTGAGCAATCAAGTGATGGATTAGTGAAAATCCAAAAGATTAGGCCAAAATACAAAGAAAGGGCAAAACGGTAATTAGCCAACACGCAACCCTAGGAAGATAAAAATTGAGTAGAAGGTCTCAGATGGTAAAAAATAACCCTGGAAATGGGTTCAGAACGAAAAAATGAGTGGACAAGCAAGTTTCAGAAAAATCAGTGAATAGTGTTTTTCGCGGGTAAAAATACCGCGTTACGATTGCACCGTAAAACGTGCCAGTTGAATTTTGAGCTCTAGGTTTCAAATATGAGTTAAAAATGGTCTAATGAGTTAGGAAATATGATTTCTTATAATATTCGATGAAATTAAGACAGTTTGGGGAAGCGTGCCAATGGCGCGCGTAATAGCTTAAAACAGTGTTTTCTCCGAACGAATGGAGGACTCTTAATTCATCTGGTCAAGCCTAATTAAAGGGGAATAGTTAATGTTAAAAATTTGAGTTTCTAAATAGGTTGTGAATTTACGGACGTTTAGTGGAATCAGAGGAAAATTCGGATTAGTTTTAAATCGCGTGAGGTGGCGGTGGGACCCACCCCACTTAAGTGACTTAAGCCACATGTGCTTGGCACTATTCATGCATCACTTTCCTCCCTTCTTCTTCATGAAACCCGCAGCCCCCTCCCCCAAAAACCCCATTTGCATTCAAATTTTCTCTTCACCATAACTTGATCATTTCTTAACCAAATCAAGTGATTTTTGTGTTGAAATTTGTTGGAAACAACCTTCTAAACACATTGGTACCACTCTTGAGCCTTGAAACCGTGTATTTGGGGAGATATTGGCCATTTACAGCCACGAAATTTTGGAGAAAAAATGGTTGTCCATGGAGCTTTTTGATCTTCCATTGCTTGGAGGAGTCTTGGGTTAGCTTCTAGCCTTTGTTGTGAGTATGTTTCCATCCCATTTACATGGTTTAATTGTGATTGAATTTTTGGAAACCTAAAGCTTGATTTGATGATGTGTTGTGTTAGAGAGCTCAATTTGAAAATGTGTATTAGATGATAATGTGTTAGAATGATGTATTAAAGCTAGAAATGCGATGAAATTTATTGGTGAAAATTGATGAATTTAACTTAGAAAAATTTGATGATCATGATTTTGGACTTGTGAATTTTGGTGTTGAGACTTGTTTGATGAATTGTGGCATGATGGTATGATGATATAATAGGTTGTGAGAAGGTTGGAGTGATTAAAATTGAATGGAAATTCTTTGGAATGTCATAGGGCAAGATTCGAACCTTTGAGGAAAAATGAGTGAATTGATGATGAAAAATGATTTGGATGATGATTTGTGTAGTTATATAGTGCTTAGACGGGTTGTGTTGTGATTGGCAAGTGTTAGAATCAATGGAAAAATAATAAGTGGTTTAGTTGGCATAAATGAACCTAGAGCGAAATATTTAGCGAAACGATGCTTAAAAAACGTAAAACGGCGAAACGACAGTTGAAATGGCCTTATGGCAACCCAAGGGTGGGTACTAAAATGAGAAAGAAAATTTAGAAAAATAAATCCCCAATTAACACCTATATGGCCGAACCTCCAAGGGAAAAAGGGGGGATTTTGCGATTTTCGCGTTTTGATGGAATTCGACGCGAAAATGACGAACCGGCACTTGAACCGGCCTATTGACAACCTAATGAGACGTAACAAAATGAGAAAGAAAATTTAGAAAAATAAATCTCACATTTACACTACAATGGCCGAACCATCAAGGGAGGATGGGGAGGATTTTTGTGTTTTTGCGTTTTGATACTATTTGACGAGTACTGATGGATGTACGTTATTGTATAGGTTGCCGTACGTCGACCTGAATTCCGAATCTTGAATCAGTGAATTGCCCTTGGTCCGGGACCAAGTGGATTGAGGTAAGAAATTGGTTCATTGCATGTGTAATTATAAATTAACATGTATGGGTTGAACTGAGAGTGATTGGGAATGTCCTCTGTGTAGGCATTCCGCTGTGTACCGAGTTGAGGGATAAGCTGCTGCGGAGCTTGTGGAAACACGAATTAAGGTAACCTCTTGGTACTGGGGCTTGTTCCCCTTTTCTGTTCCACCTTGCCAGTTGATGGCAACGGTAGGAAGTGTGTATGAATAGTATAGAACACATGAGCATGCATGCATTATTGATATGGGTACTGCAGTACCGAGTCTCTGGCCAGTAGACAGTTTTATTAGCCTTCGGGCATTTTCGGACTTCCGCTGGATAGGTCTCCAGGAGGGAGTTCCAGTTGACTGCGGTCATGGTGTGTGATCCGGGTAGGAGCACACTAGGAATGTCTTTGGCGTTTTGGTTGGTTTGGGCATCATGGTTGTGGTTTCTGTGAACACACCTTGGATGATACCCATAGGCTTATATATGCCGAGGGCGTACGTGGAATTGGGGTTACCATCCCGTATCGTCGTATTTTGTTTTCTTTATATTCCCCATTCTCTAAATCCCTTGCTATATCCCGTTTTCAAAGTGGTTGTTGTATTCTATTGATATGCATCGAAGTGAACCATTGGGTGGAGTTTTCTCCAGAACCTCTTGGTTACTGAGATATATTCGTATATCTCACCCCGTCTCGGGGCATTTATTTCAGGAGGTAGCAGTGGAGCAGGAGCCTCGGGCAAGAGGCCCGCAGAGTGAGCGCTGGAGCGCTTCATATTTTGCATTTTGTTGGCCGTGTGGCCTAGGCTAGACTTAGGGCATGAACATGTCATTTGTATTTATTAGTAGCTTCATTAGCATCTTGTTCATGCCATTTTGCCTAAGTCTAGTAGTGATGTATTTGGTTATGTTGTCTTTTAAATTAAGTTGAAATTTTAGAAGAATGTAATTTGAAGTTTTAGTTTCAAGTTGTAATTTGTAAAGCCATATTGTAATAGTATTGATGCATGTCTAATTATGATGGAAGGGCCTTAGGCCTATTTTAGGTTATGATAATATGTATGATGGAAATATGCATGAAAAAGGTGTTAGTGATTGCAACTACTTAAGAATGATTAATATGGACTCTATGTTTAATAACTATAAACTGGATTGGGTTGTAAGTGCCCCAAGGCGTTGTTGGTCCTTGTGTGTGCCACCCATTGGATTATTACTGTATTATCATGTGTTTATTAGGTACATTTGAGGTTTAAATGATCTTTTACAAATTTGGGATTATTGGAAAAACAAAGGAAACTCTGGCAAATTTTCTGTAGAATTGGCAGATTTTAGGCGAACTTCGGGAGAGCATATCTCCCTCCATAGAAGTCCCCTAGGGACGTGCCATACGCCATTTTGAAGGTTGAGATGTCCTCTACCTTGTGTCCAAATTTGAGGAAAATCTGGGTTGATCTTCGGCCTGAAAAAAATAGAGAAACACGGACTGCCCATGTGCCCCTGCACCTGAGGCAGATTCTGGACCGGATTTGGGAAATTAATTCCCGCTTCGTTTCTTGGTCAAATTGAGCGTGTGATATATCAAAATGAAGTTTGAGGTGCCTAGTTTGTAGGATAAAAATTTGAGGGCAAATGGTTGAGTGGATTGAGTGCAGTAATTCGAGCAATGTGAGTGGTTTGGAGCTGTTTTTGGGGTTGTTTGGGCTAATCGCTTATCCAACTTCAAACGGCGATAACCGGAGCAAATGAGCTCCGAATTGAGCGTATTTTAGCTTGTTAAAAAGGGAATTAAGTAACACAAAGATATAATCTGAGAAGTAGGGTTGGTTGCGATCGGTTTGGTCGCAGAAAAACTTAGAGTGTAACATGTTCGAATTGGTATAAAACGTAAAGTTGGAAATTGGCTAAGTGAGTTTATGGGAACTCCTTAGTAACTTATAATAAGTAACGTAAGTGATAAAAATAGTTTAAATAAGTCTTCCGCAAGAGTTTACGGTTACGGTCACAGCTTTTAATTATTACGCCTTTTTATGATTTAAATGCTCGCGTAATAGTCGGAAAAAATTTATTCTCGTTTTTATAAATGAACTGCTGTGATTGTAACTGCGCTTAATATCATAATTAATGTTAACAATACCGGTACGTAACGGGCTGTTACATTTTATGGTATCAGAGCAGTTTTGTTAGGGAACTCTGATAATGAATATATAGTTGTGTTGTGTGTTGCATAGTTGTATGTAGATTCTTATCGATTACTGCATATGTGATTCCTTAGTGTGGGTCTGATCAACCCATTCCTTTGTGTTACATGCGTAGTCATCGTAAGAAGCCTACGTGGCAACCTTGGAACACCAAATGTAAGTCCTTAGCCTGATGTTGTGGATGCAGTGTTGACTGCTCCATGGACAAGAGATGGCAGTAAGTAAAATATGAATATTATAGGACTTATGGGAAACAGACTTAAATGTTTCGTCTGACCTTGTAGATGAAATTTATAATGCTGGATTATAAGTGAAAGTTGTAAACAAATCTATGATATGTACGGTATTGCATGGATGAACCTTGTAGTACCATGAATAATAAAGATATATAATTGAGATGAGTCCATAGTATGGAAATGGTATGGGTAAAGCTTCCAAGTATGTGTGTAGTATAGTGTGTACAATGGACTTGGTGAATAGACTTCATCAAGGTGAAAGGTTTAGAACCTGTTGGATTATTGAAAATGGTGAACAGATATGCTTAGGCACGAGTTTGAATATTTTATGTTGACTAGAAGTTATAAGTCCTTGATGGATGATGTACACTTAAACAAAGTGAGATGGTTCATGCAGAGAAATAAATAGAATAATTGATGATTAATCCTATGGGATTTGACCACTTGAAATTATAATGTTGGTCAATTGTTAAATTGAGATGTATCGAAATATGGGATTTAAATCCATAAGGAGGTAGTATTGATTAAGCATAGGGGAGATGAATTAATTATGTATTATATGTATAAGGAAGAAGTTGATAGAATCGCCATGGATGGCATTGAACAAGGTTCATTGAGAGTATGATTGTCCGTAACGGAATAATGGTTTAGCTTGACCGATATGCCATGAAGGAAACAAATATGACTATATGTGTGCGTTAATGTGTGGAATTCTCCTTGGAAATGGCTACTATGTAGAGATTCAGGTGTTACGAAGCATAAGAGGATTGATCCATGATGGAGGTCTCTTGGAAATCTCAGAGAATGAATATCGTAATTTAAATGGCCTAATTACTTGTGGATGTTGTAATGCATTGTGAATAATACCTAATGGCCTGATGGCCAGTATACCTATTCTGATGAATAAACGGATAATAATCCAGTGATGGCCTAAGTGCCAGTATACATATATATGTATGTACACCTTGTGATGGCCTGAGCGCCTAATTATCCGTGTTGAGGTAAATTATTAAATTTTTTGTAAAAGGACAATGAGGCCGAATGAAATCCCCGATGATGGGAAGTATCTGAAGAGATTGTATGATTAGAGAATGAGCTAATGTACAACCTGATGGGAAATCATGTGATTAGTGTATGAACTAAGTTACAATAAAGTGTGGAATTATGTGTTTAGCAAAAGAGCTAATGTGTAATGTCAAAACAAAAATGATAAGATTAGTTAATGAGTTGAGGTATAAGTGTTAGTGCAAGGATTGATATAATTTTCCAGTGCACGGATTGAGGTGAAATTAGTCTTTTGTGATAGGACGAATATGTTTAGAAGATCCCTGTGTGATGGGAAGTATATGTGAGATGTGTACAGAACTTTGAGAAAATTCTTGATTCACGGAATAGAGATTATGTTATGAACTATGCCAAGTGAATAGTCAAAGTAAAAGAGAAAACAATCTGTGAGAAGAATAAGCAAGGAAGAGATAATGGACTATGGATTTGAACAATAACATGACAGAAGGAACTATTGAGAGTTAAGAAATGTGTATGAAATTACGAAGAGAATGTGAATTATTATAATAGTGACTTACATGTAAACTATCAGTGAGAAGAATGAAATGAGAGAGTAAAATGAATTGACTTATATATATAACAAGTGTATATTATACCATTATTACTATGGTTATGGGGATAGCCCCATGTGAATATACCAAAGATATTTTGCTGTTATATACAGAGTGATACAGACACCAAATGGACTGGGTCCATGTGTGATCTGGAGTGTACGGAGTACCAGTTTTGCCGTTATATACGGATATGTTATAAGTATGAACTCCCCTGTGTACTGGGTACACGTTTGCTGTTGTATACAGATGTGATGTAAATATGAACTCCTCTATGCACTAGGTGCACGTTATGAGACTTGATATTACCATCTCTGTGCGGCTTATGTGCCCGAAGTGTGTAGCCATCTCCGTGCGGATTATGTTCCCGGAGACTATTATTATGTTATACGAGTAATATGAGATGAGGAAGTATCCCGCAGTGATGAGACTGCTATTATAGTTGAATTGATCTACATAAGTTCACAAATAAGAAACGTTGGGAATACTAATAGAACACAGTCAGCAGGTGGTAGGTTATCATTACTGCATGGATTATATGGGTGGATTCTCTGATCGGTGGGTCATTACATCTGGGGCCCTGAGGACAGCAAGAGCTCGAGCGGTTAAAACCTGTGAATGTTGTTACCCACTGTATTGAGAGAGTTCTTCCATGTGATTAACGCAAAATATGAGGTCAGATAATTGTAAATGGACAATAGTATGTCAGAATTGGATACAAGAGGTGAGGCATAGTGTGTAAATTTTTTTGAAGTGTGATAGTGAAACACTATTGTGGGTGTAAAGTAAGTTTGATGAAATAATTTCGGCTCCAAGTGAGGTAGTAAATTTGTTGGAATTCTCGTCTTATGATGAAAGAGATAATAACGAGATTGATGTTGACAGATTGAGTGAGTGTCCTTCTAGGAAGGCTGGTAATGATCAAGAGTTCAGGTTAAAACGGTGAATTATTAGCCCTTATAGAAGGTAAATTGTCATGGAATCAAGCGCGAATGTGTAATAATAGTTGGAAACTGGAATTGCGATCGGCTAAAAGTTGATAGCTTGGTTGTACTGATAGAGTGGATTGAGGAGTGTTATATATAATCGCATATGCCACTTATGGTGGAAAGTGTGTGGAAAATGCACAATGATAATATTGTTTTGGTTAAGTATTAATGAGGTATGACTGAGTGTTTGTGGTAGCTTTGAATATTCTGAGAGATTGAGATACCGATCGGTGGGGAATTGTATAAGTAGTGGCAAGGATGGATTTAGTTTTATGTGACTTGATAATTAAGTTTCAAAGATTCCTATAGAACGAGACTTGCATGTGAGAGACATGGCATTTTAAGGGTCCATCAGTTAGTAGTGAAATGGCTTGGTGTGGTTGATTGATTCGAACAACCAAGATGATTGGTGAAAGTTGGTGAAAACTGTAAGGTGATGTTATATTGAGTTTGACATTCAGGATTAAATGACGATGATTACGAAAAAGTGGTATAAATAAGTTGAACATATGGTTAAGTTGCAACGTCGGAGTGGAATAAAAGTTGAAAATAGTTAGTGGGAGAAAATATTAAGCATGAGGCCTTGATGTGGAGGTCATTGATGAGTGTTGTGTTTAGACTGAGAGGTCTAAGTATGGAGTTGAGCTGGTTGAGTTGGTAAAGTTGAGATGGTTAAGCTAATAAAGAGTTTAACAATGAGTGTAAATTATGAATATGAGTTTGTAGATGGAAAAATTTCATGAGTATTTGTGGTCGAAAGGCCTTATAGGGCTAATCGAAAATATAAACTAGTATGGGTATTGCTAGTTTCGTATCACAAAGAGAAAGATATAGTTGTGAGTACCTAAAAAGAGGTGAAGACACGTGACAAGGAAAAATAAAGTATATGAGTATAGAATTTAATGTGAGTCGTAATTGTAGGACACGACAAAGTGCCTTTGAAACTAGAAAGTATGTGCTTGGGTGAAAGCCAAGAAAACAACGAAATGATAAGAGTAGTAACAGAAATGGAAAGAAATGGTTGTTGGGGTATTGTCAAAATAGTGAGGACATCGAAAAGAGTTAAGTACTAAAGAACGTGTGAGTTGGAAATACTCCAGGAATAACTAGTGAATGTGCATGAAAGCGATTAGATGCTTTTGAGAACGACCATTGGTCAGAAAGATGGATAAAGATGAGAATGAGGTAAATTGATACCGACAAATCCGTAATATTGTTATATTATTACCTACAAATCAGCGAAAGGGTAACGGGAGACCAGAGAAAGTGTAAAGTATTGTGAATTAAAAGGTCACAGAACCATGAGAGACAAGTGATTGTGAAGGATCAAAGGATAATAAGTATCATAAAAAGGAGATCATGCTTGTGATAAAAGTAATGTGGTAAAGGAACACACTTGAGGATGCTACTTGGGAGCGGGAGGATGAGATTCTCCGACTGTGTCCTGAGTTAGCGGATGAGTATGATTTAATTTTGCGGACAAAATTCTAAAAAGTTGGGGTGAATATAACACCTCACAATTTTAAATCAAGTAATTAAAATATTAAGTGAGCAATCAAGTGATGAATTAGTGAAAATCCTAAAGATTAGGCCAAAATACAAAGAAAGGGCAAAACGGTAATTAGCCAACACGCAACCCTAGGAAGATAAAAATTGAGTAGAAGGTCTCAGATGGTAAAAATAACCCTGGAAATGGGTTCAGAACGAAAAAATGAGTGGACAAGCAAGTTTCAGAAAAATCAGTGAATAGTGTTTTTCGCGGGTAAAAATATCGCGTTACGATTGCACCGTAAAACGTGCCAGTTGAATTTTGAGCTCTAGGTTTCAAATATGAGTTAAAAATGGTCTAATGAGTTAGGAAATATGATTTCTTATAATATTCGATGAAATTAAGACAGTTTGGGGAAGCGTGCCAATGGCGCGCGTAATAGCTTAAAACAGTGTTTTCTCCGAACGAATGGAGGACTCTTAATTCATCTGGTCAAGCCTAATTAAAGGGGAATAGTTAATGTTAAAAATTTGAGTTTCTAAATAGGTTGTGAATTTACGGACGTTTAGTGGAATCGGAGGAAAATTCGGATTAGTTTTAAATCGCGTGAGGTGGCGGTGGGACCCACCCCACTTAAGTGACTTAAGCCACATGTGCTTGGCACTATTCATGCATCACTTTCCTCCCTTCTTCTTCATGAAACCCGCAGCCCCCTCCCCCAAAAACCCCATTTGCATTCAAATTTTCTCTTCACCATAACTTGATCATTTCTTAACCAAATCAAGTGATTTTTGTGTTGAAATTTGTTGGAAACAACCTTCTAAACACATTGGTACCACTCTTGAGCCTTGAAACCGTGTATTTGGGGAGATATTGGCCATTTACAGCCACGAAATTTTGGAGAAAAAATGGTTGTCCATGGAGCTTTTTGATCTTCCATTGCTTGGAGGAGTCTTGGGTTAGCTTCTAGCCTTTGTTGTGAGTATGTTTCCATCCCATTTACATGGTTTAATTGTGATTGAATTTTTGGAAACCTAAAGCTTGATTTGATGATGTGTTGTGTTAGAGAGCTCAATTTGAAAATGTGTATTAGATGATAATGTGTTAGAATGATGTATTAAAGCTAGAAATGCGATGAAATTTATTGGTGAAAATTGATGAATTTAACTTAGAAAAATTTGATGATCATGATTTTGGACTTGTGAATTTTGGTGTTGAGACTTGTTTGATGAATTGTGGCATGATGGTATGATGATATAATAGGTTGTGAGAAGGTTGGAGTGATTAAAATTGAATGGAAATTCTTTGGAATGTCATAGGGCAAGATTCGAACCTTTGAGGAAAAATGAGTGAATTGATGATGAAAAATGATTTGGATGATGATTTGTGTAGTTATATAGTGCTTAGATGGGTTGTGTTGTGATTGGCAAGTGTTAGAATCAATGGAAAAATAATAAGTGGTTTAGTTGGCATAAATGAACCTAGAGCGAAATATTTAGCGAAACGATGCTTAAAAAACGTAAAACGGCGAAACGACAGTTGAAATGGCCTTATGGCAACCCAAGGATGGGTACTAAAATGAGAAAGAAAATTTAGAAAAATAAATCCCCAATTAACACCTATATGGCCGAACCTCCAAGGGAAAAAGGGGGGGTTTTGCGATTTTCGCGTTTTGATGGAATTCGACGCGAAAATGACGAACCGGCACTTGAACCGGCCTATTGACAACCTAATGAGACGTAACAAAATGAGAAAGAAAATTTAGAAAAATAAATCTCACATTTACACTACAATGGCCGAACCATCAAGGGAGGATGGGGAGGATTTTTGTGTTTTTGCGTTTTGATACTATTTGACGAGTACTGATGGATGTACGTTATTGTATAGGTTGCCGTACGTCGACCTGAATTCCGAATCTTGAATCAGTGAATTGCCCTTGGTCCGGGACCAAGTGGATTGAGGTAAGAAATTGGTTCATTGCATGTGTAATTATAAATTAACATGTATGGGTTGAACTGAGAGTGATTGGGAATGTCCTCTGTGTAGGCATTCCGCTGTGTACCGAGTTGAGGGATAAGCTGCTGCGGAGCTTGTGGAAACACGAATTAAGGTAACCTCTTGGTACTGGGGCTTGTTCCCCTTTTCTGTTCCACCTTGCCAGTTGATGGCAACGGTAGGAAGTGTGTATGAATAGTATAGAACACATGAGCATGCATGCATTATTGATATGGGTACTGCAGTACCGAGTCTCTGGCCAGTAGACAGTTTTATTAGCCTTCGGGCATTTTCGGACTTCCGCTGGATAGGTCTCCAGGAGGGAGTTCCAGTTGACTGCGGTCATGGTGTGTGATCCGGGTAGGAGCACACTAGGAATGTCTTTGGCGTTTTGGTTGGTTTGGGCATCATGGTTGTGGTTTCTGTGAACACACCTTGGATGATACCCATAGGCTTATATATGCCGAGGGCGTACGTGGAATTGGGGTTACCATCCCGTATCGTCGTATTTTGTTTTCTTTATATTCCCCATTCTCTAAATCCCTTGCTATATCCCGTTTTCAAAGTGGTTGTTGTATTCTATTGATATGCATCGAAGTGAACCATTGGGTGGAGTTTTCTCCAGAACCTCTTGGTTACTGAGATATATTCGTATATCTCACCCCGTCTCGGGGCATTTATTTCAGGAGGTAGCAGTGGAGCAGGAGCCTCGGGCAAGAGGCCCGCAGAGTGAGCGCTGGAGCGCTTCATATTTTGCATTTTGTTGGCCGTGTGGCCTAGGCTAGACTTAGGGCATGAACATGTCATTTGTATTTATTAGTAGCTTCATTAGCATCTTGTTCATGCCCTTTTGCCTAAGTCTAGTAGTGATGTATTTGGTTATGTTGTCTTTTAAATTAAGTTGAAATTTTAGAAGAATGTAATTTGAAGTTTTAGTTTCAAGTTGTAATTTGTAAAGCCATATTGTAATAGTATTGATGCATGTCTAATTATGATGGAAGGGCCTTAGGCCTATTTTAGGTTATGATAATATGTATGATGGAAATATGCATGAAAAAGGTGTTAGTGATTGCAACTACTTAAGAATGATTAATATGGACTCTATGTTTAATAACTATAAACTGGATTGGGTTGTAAGTGCCCCAAGGCGTTGTTGGTCCTTGTGTGTGCCACCCATTGGATTATTACTGTATTATCATGTGTTTATTAGGTACATTTGAGGTTTAAATGATCTTTTACAAATTTGGGATTATTGGAAAAACAAAGGAAACTCTGGCAAATTTTCTGTAGAATTGGCAGATTTTAGGCGAACTTCGGGAGAGCATATCTCCCTCCATAGAAGTTCCCTAGGGACGTGCCATACGCCATTTTGAAGGTTGAGATGTCCTCTACCTTGTGTCCAAATTTGAGGAAAATCTGGGTTGATCTTCGGCCTGAAAAAAATAGAGAAACACGGACTGCCCATGTGCCCCTGCACCTGAGGCAGATTCTGGACCGGATTTGGGAAATTAATTCCCGCTTCGTTTCTCGGTCAAATTGAGCGTGTGATATATCAAAATGAAGTTTGAGGTGCCTAGTCTGTAGGATAAAAATTTGAGGGCAAATGGTTGAGTGGATTGAGTGCAGTAATTCGAGCAATGTGAGTGGTTTGGAGCTGTTTTTGGGGTTGCTTGGGCTAATCGCTTATCCAACTTCAAACGGCGATAACCGGAGCAAATGAGCTCCGAATTGAGCGTATTTTAGCTTATTAAAAAGGGAATTAAGTAACACAAAGATATAATCTGAGAAGTAGGGTTGGTTGCGATCGGTTTGGTCGCAGAAAAACTTAGAGTGTAACATGTTCGAATTGGTATAAAACGTAAAGTTGGAAATTGGCTAAGTGAGTTTATGGGAACTCCTTAGTAACTTATAATAAGTAACGTAAGTGATAAAAATAGTTTAAATAAGTCTTCCGCAAGAGTTTATGGTTACGGTCACAGCTTTTAATTATTACGCCTTTTTATGATTTAAATGCTCGCGTAATAGTCGGAAAAAATTTATTCTCGTTTTTATAAATGAACTGCTGTGATTGTAACTGCGCTTAATATCATAATTAATGTTAACAATACCGGTACGTAACGGGCTGTTACAGAAAAGCTCAAGAGAGAAGAGTGGACGCAAAAAAATAAAAGCAAGCTCTCTTGTCAAATCACAACTTGCACATTAGGTGAAATGAGGACTGACAAAAGCAATTAATGGCTCTGATCCCTGATCAACAGAACAGTAGTATCTCTCTCCTATTCCCCAAATAAACTTTAATCTCATACTACCATCCTTATAAACAAGAGAATACATCGATATCAGGAGCAAGGGACTCTCTCTGTAGGGAAAAAGCGAAAGACTATGCATGACACCAGAGATTATAAACTACAGAATAGGTGAATGAATGATACAGGGCTACACAGCACAGCTAGATAGTTTTAATATAATAATCAATGGAGTCATAGCAGCAGGGATTTTAACTACAAATGTTTAAAATTAAAAAAAAAATGATATACTATTTAATATGTTTATAATTTAAAAAAAATAATAATAATATTCTTCATCTTCAATCTTTATTAATAATTTGATAATATCAAACTATCATTTTTGGAAAGAAAAAAGATTCAAAATTCCATAGGAAGCCAAGTTTTTGAGAAAGGTGAAAGAGAGAGACACGCATAGAAAGGTAGGAAGTGGAAAAGCTCAGGAGAGATGCAAGGAACCAAATAAAGCTCTCTTGTCAAATCACAAATTAGGTGCTCTGAGGATCTGACTCTGACTCTTATCTCTGATCAACAGAACAGTAGTCTAGCATCTCTCCTATTCCCCAAATAAAGTAACACAAACAGCGCAATTAAACTTCAATCTTATTAAGAAATTTTTCAAATTCATTTATTTATTTATTTTCTTCTCTTTAAATTAATCACACACTAAACTTAAACAACTATTAATTAACCTCCTCTTATATACATGAATGTTTTTAAAAGTAGAGGCAAAAAGTAATAATACTGAGTGAACCGAAACAGAGCTTCTAAGATTCATTCAGTTATATATAAGAAACTTAACACTACAAACAAAAGTAATAATACAAACAGATACAGTGAATGAACCATCATAGAGCACAAACAAATATACATACATGACACGTACAGTATTAATAATGAGGATTTAAGATAAAATAAAGGTATGGAGGGGAAGTTACCTTATCCTCAGCATACAGCAGCAAGTAAAGGAAGATTATTGAGAAGAATCTCAACTCAAGAGGCTCAGTGTCGGGGGCCATCAAGAGGACTAGCTCAGAAATGCCTCTGTTCAGTGTCTTTTTTGAGCTGAGCTACAAATACAAAAAGAAATATATGTTTTATGGTCGCTGAAACAAAAAAAAAGAAAAAAAAAATGCAATAACACACTTAAAATAAATGGAAGAACCAATGAAATGAAATGAAAGCAGAGGCGAAAGAAAGTTCCTTTCCTGTGAGTTGAGCTGCTGCTTGTAGTTGGTAGCTTATCTTGTTGAACAAGATCTTCAACATTGTGAGTTGAGCTGAGCATCGGCCAAAGGTAACCACCATTTTTGTGATTTGATTGAAAGAAAGAAAGAAAACTTGAAGAAGAACATTCATTCAAGTCAGATTCAATGAATCGTTTGTTTAGAAGGAAGAGAAGATAACGAAAAGAAAAGGTAACCAACCATTTTTGTGATTTGATTGAAGGGTGAGAAGAGAAGAGAAGAGGGGGCTTAGGGTTTTTCTTTGGTGGAGAAGAGAGAGAGGGAGAAGAAAGAGAGGAATGAGTGAGTGTAATTAAATTAAATCCCGCCCAATTAAATTACATTTTTTACGTTTAAGCTAGATGCCAGTGAAAATTAAAATTAAACAATGAAAACATATATGTACGAGTAAACAAGAGAATACATCGATATCAGTAGCAAGGACTCTCTTTGGGGGAAAAGATACAAGGATTATAGACTACAAAATAGGTGAATGAATGATACAGTGCTACACAGCACAGCTAGATAGTTTTAATATAATAACACTATCATTTTTTGGAAACAAAAAAAGCTTCAAAATTCCCTAAGAAGCCAAGATTTTGAGAAAGTGAAAGAGAGAGACAAGTAGAGAGAGAGAGAGAGAAAGGTAGGAGCTCAGGAGAGAAGCAAGGAAGCAAAAAAAAGAAGAAGTGCGCAATTAATAACCAATAAAGCTCTCTTGTCAAATCACAACATTAGGTGCTCTGAGGATCTGACTCTGATCTTCGATCAACAGAACAGTAGTCTAGCATCTCTCATATTCCCTAAATAAAGTAACACAAACAGCGCAATTAAACTTCAATCTTATTAAGAAATTTTTCAAATCCATTTTTTTATTTATTTTCTTCTCTTTAAATTATGTTGGAATTTCTGTATATATATATATATATATATATATATATATATATAAATTGTATAGACAATCTATTGGTTATGAATAAGAAGTTTGGTAGTGAAAAGGTGTGCCTTTTCGTCGACAAACAGATGTATCTTTTCATCCTAAACGATGTGTTGTTTCATCCTAATGGACATGTTGTTTCATCCTAACGGACATGTTGTTTCATCCTTGAATGGGTGTCTTTTCGTGTTGAACGAATGTGTCTTTTCGTGTCGAACGAATGTGTCTTTTCGTGTCCAACGGATGTGTTGTTTCGTCATCGAATAGGTGCCTTTTGGAACGTGACTTTACGTTGTCTATAAATAGACACTGACACCTTCATAAAATGGATCCAATTTTTCTGCACTGAAACTCTGCCGGAATTTTTCTCCTTCCGGTTTTGCATGTTCCTTTTCATACTCCGGTGTAGTTTCCTCTGGCATTTTGTTGTGTTCGTTTGGGCTGTTGACTGGAAGTGCCGCCACTCTTCAGACGAAATCCGTTCTATCCTGGGAGACAAGTGTCCATCTACCTTAGGCATCAGTGAGGGGACAAATTGTCTTAAGGAGACACGTTCTGTGGCCTCGGATTTTATCCTTCTGATTTTGCATATCTGATTCATCATTCTGTCTTTCTCTAATACCTGACAAGTAAGTCTGTTTTTTTTAATTGTTTATAATTGCACAGTGATAATTCTGATCATCTACCTCCTCCTCTGCTTTATACATGGGTTCAAACCTCTCAGTGATTTAACATCACCCACTGTCTTCAATAACAATCTTAAGACAATTGAATGCCAATAAATGCATAACATTTCACACATAATAATTAATATAACAAAATATTCATGTCATAAGTATTTCTCATTTATCATACTATACCATTAAATGACATCAAATTTCACTGCATTTCTCATTGAACCAGCATCAAAATAAGCACATCAAACCAAAAGGTCATATATCAATTTTTGGTACCATGCTTATAAATATATAAAGCCATTTCACAAAAGACTTAATATAATTGGAAAGACCATCAACCATCAAACCGGATTCGTCACATGGCATGGTTGTCTTACACGAAACAATTCTTTTAGAATAAAGGCATGCATATAATTAGTCATATATATACAATCAAAGGCCACAAACCCAAAATTATATGTAGGCATTAATTCAAAAATCATAACCAATGAATGGAAACCTTTCAATTTTTCATTATGGTCCTCTGTAATTTTAATTCAAGTGCCTCAATATACAAAGCATCGATATGTTTACTTCCATGAATTTCACTCATGGTTTCAAAAATCATATATTCAACAACAATAAACTGGAAAGAAAGACCGTAACAGTGCATTAAAACTACAAAGGCTATTCAAAACCATTATGAACACGAAGATCGAGAAACCCAATGTGAAGCACTTTCACAATTCATGATTACAAAATTCAATGCAATTCATGAGTCTATGGGTATATAGCGGAACATTATCATTCCAATAATCATGATATTACCAACCGATGCTTACGGTTCCAACCATGACATTTCGATGTTCTCAAAGAAATGGAAACTAACAGTTCATCTTTCCATGCAAAATCAAAACATTAGTTGTTGTGACAAAAAACAACCGGTTATTACAAGAAACCGATACGTTCTCAAATTAAGCCGAGACATAATATAAGTATATATATTCCACGATCATGCACATTCAATTCATGAAATTCTGAAACAGTATTTACAATGATAGAATCCAACATAAAACATGATAATATATATCAAAGAAAGCATGAAACCGTAACAGCAATTAGAAAAGAAACCAATTTCTATGCACGTTGTACGAAACAACGATGGAAATGTCAAAATCAAATTTATTTATTCTTTTTTTAAAAAATTCAATTAAGACAAATCTGAATGAGTTTTAAAGTTGCATGGTTACGTAACTTTTGAAATCAGACACGAAAATCGAAAATGAATATATATATATATAAAATTCAAAGCCACAAATTGCAACGTTAGCAACTAAGTGCAGATCAATTGCATTGCGGTAAATTCCGATCTTCAAAAACACAGATTAATGAAATATAATGTCGCATAAGATATAATATTATATATCAATTGGAAATCTAAAGACACATATTTCCAGTCATAGAAAAGTGATACCATTCACATATTATTCATGCAAACATAAATTATACTATGATTAATCACACAGATTAATCACACAATAAATAAAAAACAGTATATAAAACAGAAAATAAAATATACTGATCACAGGTTCAAAACACCAAAATTGTCTTAAGATTGTTAATGGAATTTCTAATTCTGTGTTGAGTGTTTGATTCTGTGTTGTTGAAATTATGTTTTTACTTTACCGTGTCTCGGTTCTGTTCGTTTTCATACTGGTTTGAATTTTTCATTTAAAAAAAAACGGAAAATTTGTATACACGGTTAACCCTCGGTTTGTTTTGAAACCACCACAGAAATAAAGGGATCTGTTTAATATAATACACTATATATATGTTAAATTGGTTAGCATTGGTGTATCGATTTTCGTGTCCATGCTTTTGAATAGCATTTTCAACACTGTACTCTCGATTTTTTGTACAAAGATTATTATAATATTGGTTTTTCATATTGATTTTGAAAAGTAATTTATCGATGGTCGTGCCTTCATATTGGTTTTGATATATACTACAGTACGGTTTGCTTTTGAATACGGAAGTATGTATAAAACCAAAACCTTGCCTTGATATTTGAAAACTACTTCGTGAATATTGTTCTAATATGATATTTGTTAGTTTTCGTGATTTGTCTTCTACATATATATACAACTTCTATTACGTAGTATATATGTTATTGTTCTAAAAGTCCTGTGTGGATTTTGGCTTTCATATATATCATTTGTTTCTCGTTTATCGTGCTACATTGTATTTTAAATAGAGTGTGTCATGTTGATGCTTGAATTAATGTTTATAATTGATATGCGATTGCTTATCAAATGCACTGTGTGTGAACCGTGGATGTCTTTTGCAAGTGAAACCATATGAAGTTTCTTTCTCAATAGATATCATGTATTACTTGATGCATTACGGCTTTCGGATGCCATTATACACTGCATGTTGTGTTTTGGTTTGTGAAAAAAAAAAAAAAAATTTGATAGCCATTACTGTGGCACGAAATGTTGCACCGAATGGTTGATCTTGAGAGTCAGACCAAAATGTCTCCGTTGATTCATGGACTCATACCATGTATAAAGGGTGCATTGCAATTAAATCCATGATTGCACATAAAAAAAAAGGAACTGCAAAGGGTCAGTTTTGAAATGCATGAATTGATGCATAAAATAGTTTTTGGTGGAAACTTGATGGGGTTTTCACGGTTGGAATTTGATGGTTACATTTGAATATGTAACCACAAGTGAACCAAACGGTTCATGTGAATTTATGGCTGAAGCACAATTTCATGTTGCCATAATCGTAACCGGCCCGAATTAATTTTGTCATCTAAATATTGAGTTTCTTAATTTATTGGCTTTAATTGAATTTGTAGTGGGGCTATTATTATGAGAGAGAAAAAATGACATTTGGAAAGTAGTGAATTAGATGGCATTTTATATTGAATACGTGATTAATATATATGTGCATTTTTTGAGAATATGTGTTGACTGCAATGTTGCAAACAATACATAATAATTGTGTTTTTGCATGAAAGAAAAATAACTTTGAGAATGCAAAATGTGGAATCTTAAATTCTCTGTGTTTGCAAAATATTTGCATTTTGGAATTAAAGTATGATAAATTTCTTGAAAATATCTGAGTTGATTTAATTCCAAATTATATGTTTTATTTCAAATATCATAAATGATGTGACGATTATGTATCATTTTAAGGGTTAAATTGGAATTTATTATTTGATATATGTGTTATAGTCGAATAATGTTAAATTGAAAGTTTAAGGTATTAAGGAGCGATCAAGGGGGAGATTACGATGACCCTTTGAGAAATTTTTTTTAGAGTTTGAAATTTTAAACAAAACGATGGCTTCTTATGCTCCACAATCCAATGGGATTGTTGAGAGGAATGATGTCCTCTTTGAGGAATTTTGTTTAGAGTTTGGTACTATATAGCAAACGATTGCTCCTTATGGTGTTGCAATTTAATGTGATTGCGTATAAAGAACCAGACATTAAATAAAATGATGTTGCTGATGTCTGGTTTATGGGGCAAAGTCATTTAATGACAAATTATATAATCAGTAAAGTACCCCACAAGAAAATTAAGAACATTCCCTATGAAATGTGGAAAGGTAGGGAGCCTACCTTGAATTATCTTGAAGTGTGGGGGTGTTTGGCTAAGGTTGCGTTCCTAAACCTAAAAGGTTGAAAATCGGACCTAAAACTGTGGATTGTGTATTCATTGGTTATGCAGGTTTCTGGTTTATAAATCTGATGTTTCAGATATACATGTTAATACGGTTATTGAGTCAAGGGAAGTTACTTTCCTTGAAGACGTATTTCCGTATAAGAAAATATATGAATCAAGTGGTAATAATGATGATCAGGTTGTGATACCTCAGGATGCTACAACTGATACTGATCCTGTAGAGGATGTAGAAGATGAACCTAGACGTAGCAAGAGGCAAAGGACCGCCACATCCTTTGGACCTGATTTTATGACATATCTATTAGAAAATGAGCCTCGGACGTATAAGGAAGCTATAACGTCCCCGGAAAGACCATTCTGGGAAGAAGCTATCAATAGTGAGATAGAATCTATCTTGTCCAACCACACCTGGGAATTGGTAAATCTTCCTCCTGGCAATAAGCCTTTAGGAAGTAAGTGGGTTTTCAAAAGAAAAATGAAAGAGAATGGCACTATTGATAAATATAAAAGCAAGGCTTGTGGTAAAAGGTTACAGGCAACGTGAAGGTCTCGATTTTTCGATACTTATTCACCGGTTACAAGGATCACATCTATTAGGATGTTGATCGCGGTAGCTGCATTGAATGGATTACAAATACATCAAATGGATGTTAAGACTGCCTTCTTAAACGGCGACCTGGAAGAAGAGATATATTTAGAACAACCTGAAGGTTTTGTTGTTCCAGGACAAGAACGGAAAGTTTGTCGCTTATTAAAATTCCTTTACGGGTTAAAGCAAGCTCCAAAACAATGGCATGAGAAATTTGACAAAGTTATGTTGTCAAATGAATTTCGAATTAATGAATGTGACAAATGTGTCTATGTTTGAAATACTGAAAAAGGTTTTGCCATTGTCTGTCTTTATGTAGACGACATGTTGATCATGGGTAGTAATAATCAAATGATTAATGCTACTAAACAATTACTTAAAAGTAAGTTTGATATGAAAGATATGGGGATAGCAGACGTTATCCTAGGTATTAAAAGTGTGATGTACTATCATCTTTTGAGGAACCAAGGTTAGAAACCTTTTGGCCATTGGAGTGTCGAATGGATATCGTGATGATGATCCATTGGAGAATTAATACATTTATTTCGTGGGAAATCTCTCGATTTCTTTGAATGAATATATATGAAGCAACTAATGAGTGTCATTACTCGTTTATGTGTATGAATGCATTGTGATTAATTGCATTAATTGAGATGTGATTTAAATGTGGAAATTAATTATGTATTGCATTGGATTCAATTACCTATGATTTGGATGTCATAAATGATATGCTGGTTGTGTATTATTTTATGGTTAACATGAAGTTTATGGTGAGATATATTCAATTTTTGTAGAGTCATAAAGTCTCTCCATATATGTTTAACGATTTTGATTTTATGATAGCCAGTGATAATTCTTTCTTAATTCCACTGTGTTAAAGATGGATATAAAAGTTTTATGTCCAATGAAATATTCTGTATTATATGAACGTGGAAAGAGCTATCTTAGTCATGGCATGATCAAAGTCAATGTGATGGCTTTAAATGTTGTCAATGACATAATAATTGTATATTATTTTATGGTAATGTTCAGTAAGAAAATTAAAGGCATAAGGAGCAATCTAGTGGGGAGAGTATGATGCCCCTTCGAGAAATTTTGTTTAAAGTTTGGTATTACATACCAAAAGATGGCTCCTTATGCTTCAGAATCCAATAGTATTGCTGAGAGAAAGAACCAGACATTAAATGAAATGATGTTGTTGACGTCTGGTTTGTGGGGGAAAATCATTTTAATGATAAAGTGTACAATCAATAAAGTACCCCACAAGAAAAATTAAGAACACCCCCTATGAAATATGGAAAGGTAGGGAGCCTACCTTGAATTATCTTGAAGTGTGGGGGTGTTTGACAAAGAGCATACCATACGACATATGGAAAGGAAAGAAGTCATCCCTGAAATATTTTAGAGTGTGGGGGTGCTTGGCTAAGGTTGCGGTTCCTAAACCTAAGAAGTTGAAAATCGGACCTAAAACCGTGGATTGTGTATTCATCGGTTATGCACTTAATAATAGTGCTTATCGGTTTCTAGTTTATAAATCTGATGTCTCAGACATACAAGTTAATACGGTTATTGAGTCAAGGGAAGTTACTTTCTTTGAAGACGTATTTCCGTATAAGAAAATACAAGAATCAAATGGTAATAATGATGACCAGGTTGTGATACCTCGGGATGCTACAACTAATATTGATCCTGTAGAGGATGTAAAAGATGAACCTAGACGTAGCAAGAGGCAAAGGACCGCCACATCCTTTGGACATGATTTTATGACATATTTATTAGAAAATGAGCCTCGAACGTCTAAGGAAGCTATAACGTCCCCGGAAGGACCATTCTGGGAAGAGGCTATCAATAGTGAGATAGAGTCTATCTTGTCCAACCACACTTGGGAATTGGTAAACCTTCCTCCTGGCAATAAGCCTTTAGGAAGTAAGTGGGTTTTCAAAAGAAAAATGAAAGAGAATGGCACTATTGATAAATATAAAGCAAGGCTTGTGGTAAAAGGCTACAGGCAACGTGAAGGTCTCGATTATTTCGATACTTATTCACCGGTTACAAGGATCACATCCATTAGGATGTTGATCGCGGTAGCTGCATTGAATGGATTACAAATACATCAAATGGATGTTAAGACCGCGTTCTTAAACGGCGACCTGGAAGAAGAGATATATTTAGAACAACCTGAGGGTTTTGTTGTTCCAGGACAAGAACGGAAAGTTTGTCGCTTAATAAAATCCTTTTTACGGGTTAAAGCAAGCTCCAAAGCAATGGCATGCGAAATTTGACAATGTTATGTTATCAAATGGATTTCGAATCAATGAGTGTGACAAATGTGTCTATGTTCGAAATACTGAAAAAGGATTTGTCATTGTCTGTCTTTATGTAGACGACATGTTGATCATGGGTAGTAATAATCAAATGATTAAAGCTACTAAACAGTTACTAAATAGTAAGTTTGATATGAAAGATATGGGGATAGCAGACGTTATCCTAGGTATTAAAATCCATAGAACATCTGCAGGGTTGGCCTTATCACAGGCTCACTATATAGCTAAGGTTCTTGAGAAATTCAAAAGTTTGAATATAACTCCTGTGAGGAACCCTGTCGATTGTAATCTTAGTTTACTAAAGAACACTGGTAAAGCTACAGCACAAAAGCTATATGCTCAAGTGTTGGGAAGCCTGATGTATGTTATGAACTGCACCAGACCTGATATTGCTTATGCAGTAAGTCTGTTAAGTCGCTTTACTAGTAATCCAAATGAAAATCATTGGAAAGCTATGGTAAGAGTTTTGGGATACCTGAAGTATACTCAAAATTTTGCTTTGCATTACTAGAAATACCCCGCAGTTATAGAAGGGTATTATGATGTAAATTGGATCACCGGCTCTAACGACACTAGATCCACAAGTGGATATGTGTTCACCCTTGGTGGAGGTGCTGTGTGTCTTGGAAATCATCCAAGCAGACCTGCATTGCAAGGTTAACCATGGAAGCAGAATTTATTGCTTTAGATAAAGCCGGTGAAGAAGCCGAATGGCTTCGTAACTTTATTGAGGATGTTCCTAATTGGCCAAAACCGGTACCATCTGTATGCATACATTGTGATAGCCCAGTAGCTATTGGAAGGGCCAAGAACGTCATGTATAACGGTAAGTCTAGACACATACGTCGTAGACATGATACCGTAAGACAACTACTCTCGAATGGAATTATTACAATTGACTATGTTAAGTCTAAAGAGAACATAGCGGATCCGTTAACCAAAGGGATTCTTAGAGAGTTGGTTGAAAATTTGTCGAAAGGAATGGGTTTAAGGCCTATCAATTGTTGAGCATTGCGGTAACTCTACCTAGAAGAGTGGAGATCCCATGAACTAGGTTCAAAGAGACAACTAAGTGATGGTCGACTGTTCAAACACTGTGGAGTTTTTAAACTCATACTCATTCCTAAGACAAGACAGTGTATTATGAGGGTAAGCATTTAGGCTTTTAATGATTTCTTAATCTGTTGTGTTATAAAAAACTTATCACTACAAACAAAAGTAACAATATAGATACAACGAATAAACCATAGACTATAGAGCACAAACAAATACATGACGTACAGTATTAATAATGAGGATTTAAGAAAAAATAAAGGTATGGTATGGTATCGGAAGTTACCTTATCCTCAGCAGCAAGTAAAGGAAGATTTTTGGGAAGAATCTCAACTCAAGAGGCTCAGAGTCGGGTGCCATCAAGAGGAGAAATGCCTCTGTTCAGTGTCTTTTTTGAGCTGAGCTACAAATACAAATAAAAATACATGTTTTATGGTCGCTGAAACAAAAAGAAAAAAGAAAAAAATGCAATAACACACTTAAAATAAATGGTAGAACCAACGAAATGAAATGAAATGAAATAAAAGCAGAGGCGAAAGAAAGTTCCTTTCCTGTGAGTTGAGGAGCTGCTTGTAGTTGGTAGCTTATCTTGTTGAACAAGATCTTCAACAGTATTGTTATTGTGAGTTGAGCTAAGCTTTATTGAAGAGAAGAGAAGAGAAGAGAAGAGAAGGGGGCTAGGCTTAGGGTTTTTCTTTGGTGGAGAAGAGAGAGAGAGAGAGAGAAAGAGAGGAACGAGTGAGTGTTATTAAATTAAATCCCGCCCAATTTTAGATGAAAAATCTTTGAAAATTGTAAATTGTAAATTTGTGATCTGAGATGAGACTGCATCTGCATGTTTCGGATTATGCATTGAGAGGTGAGAGAGACTAAGAGCAATCGTTGGTTATTTTGATCAGTTTTGTTTTGGCCCAATCCAATCCATCTTTAATTAAATATAATAAAACTTTAAATTATAATATTTGCGCTGAAATCAAATTATTATAGATTACATGCTAAAAAGCGTGCGCGTGGTCAAGTGTCCAAAGCACATTACATTGATTTGCATTGGAGAGGGCCACACTTGACTTGACAATCAGACACTACACTACACTGAGTAAAAGCAATGCAATGAATGGACTTGGGTCGGGTGTTATTTTCAGCAGCATCATCTTTGTTTTGTTTTGTTTTGGGCCCAATCCAATCCAAATATCCAATCAATCTTTGTTTTTTCACTTACATACATCGAGGAGGGAGGGATTTCTTAATTCTAAATAAATAAATGTTAATTAAAATGCTAATTAATATATCTGATTCTATATCCTACACTATACTACCGTAGAAGGAGAGGAGGGGGGAATAAATTATTATTATTAACTACTCAATGAAAGAATTAAATTATAGAACAGTTTCGGATCTTAAAAAAATTATTTAGAAAGTATGTCATAGACTTTCTTTTACATAGAGGGCCTATAAACTTATAGGCCGACCTATTTTATATTATTTATTTTAAATTAAATAAATAAATTATTATTTTAATGGTTTTGAATAATAAAATTATATTATTTTAATTATTTTCTTTAATTATTGAACGTCTTGTAGGCTTAAACAGGCTAACAAGTCTATGTCAAGACTTTTGTTTTTTAAATATACGTCATGCTAAATTTATAATTTGGGCGTGCACAAGCTAACGAATCTGGCCATGCCTAAAGTATTTTACATGTGTCTGACCTATTTAAGCTAAAGCCTATCTCTATCCAGCCTATTTACACCCCCCTACTTTTAACAATGGTTTTTCGTTGTTGATTAAATGTGAGTCCTATAAACATGCTTTTAACGTTGGTTGGCCCGCCACGCCCCGCCACCAACCCGCCAAAAACGGGACAGGGCGGGTTAACCCGCCATTAAATATGGGTGGGAAAAATGAACTCACCCCGTTTTATGGTGGGTTGGCGGGTCAACCCCCCAACCCGTCAATTAAAAAATAAATAATTAAAATTTAAAAATAAATTATATTTTATTAATTTTTCTAATATTATTTTATTTTATTTCACACTTCTTTTAATTTTTCTCAATCTCAATCTTAAATGTATACTAATATTTGTCAAAACATTCTTTAGGAACTCATTCGTCTCCATATAAAGATAACATTTGTCATAAATAAAATTGTTATTTTTTATTTTTTCTAAGAAGTACTAATGTAAAAAAAAAATTGGATATCACAAAAATTTAATGACAAATGAAATACTACTTAATTGTAAATATATATATATATATAACCCGACGGGTCAACCCGTTTTGACCCACTTCTAGGCGGGGCGGGTTGAAGTGGGTTGGTGGGTTGAAAATCTCAACCCAACTCGTCCCGTTTTGGCGGGTTGACCCGCCGGGCAGTGGCGGAGCCACGTTGTGGCCTACAGTTGCCTTGGCACTGGCTTATTTAGCCACGTTCATTTAGCTACATTTGAAAAGTAGCAAATTCTGTTCAATTTTTTTGAAAATTAGCCACGTTTTGGTCGTAGCCAAAGAACCGTAGCTATTTGGGCACTAGCTGAATTTTTTGGCACTTGCTAACATGTCATGCTGGCTCCGCCACTGCCGTCGTGCTCAACCCATATTGTCACCCCTAAATATACATATAAAGTAGAGTCATCAAAACAGGCTATCTCTTCCTGTTAGGCCCTAGCTCGCACGAGTTAAGGCAAAAAATCCTACAAATAAAAAAGCCTGCATGAGCCAAAAACTTATATAATCCCACGAGATAGGGCCTGTCCACGAGCCAAAATTTCATATAAGTCAATCATTTGTCATTAATTAAATTTGTGACAGTAGCAAACAGGCATCACCAAAACCTTATCTGAAATTTCCATCCCTGATCCATCTACCGCTCCCAACTTCTACACTATATAATCAACTATAATGGAAAGAACAAAAAAATCTTTATGTAATCCTCCAAGACAAGCAATCAATGAGATAAAATAAACCATGTTGTCATATAATTGAATGGAAATTGATTTCTCCGGAGAAACTATTCCCCTATTACAGACTCATAAAAATGTCTCATCCATCTTTTTTCTTTAATATAATGAGTCCCGTATATTTAATGGGTATGCAGAAGAGGAATAATTTCTTCTGCAACATGAGAAACTAGGAAAACTATTGCCACTTTGTTATTCCTCACTTTAACATAAATTCGTTACATTAATTATGCATTTGCTACTTTAGAGTAATAACCAACAAAATAGCTTTAGGCTTCTTTTCAATGGTATGAGATTCACCATTATTGCCTTTATTTTATTTAGCTGTTGATTTCATTAGCAATTTTCGCAATTCAACATATAGCTATGAGTTATGAAAGTGCTTGATGAAGTTGAGGTGAAAGTAAAGGATGGGGACAGTGAATTCAGAAAATATCTCTGTCCTTTGCAGAATCTGCATCATCGAAATTCAAAACTTAGATAGAAATATAAACCATCCAAATGGAAAAATAAAAGGACGTTTGAAAAATAAACACCAAAAATGAGAAAGATCATGTGGCAGATAGTAGGGGTGTTAACGGGCCGAGCCGAGCCGAGCTTTGATCTTAACGGGCCAAGCCTGTATTTAAACGTGTCAGACTGGCCTTAGCCTGTTACCTGTTACGAATATAATATTAGCCTGTGGCCTGGTTCGTTTACAAAAAATAAAAGCCTGTCTCAAGCCTGTGGCCTGTTTATTTATTAAAAATAAAAACCTTACATTCCAATTTGTAGCCGTATTCAGCCCATTAATCATGCACTGATATGTATTTTTTTGTAAGAAAATAATAGTTGTTTCTTTATAATAAAAAAATAACAACTCTTGTTGATAATTTTTACTAAATCGTCGTGAGTTTGATTCATGTTGATGCTCCTTCATAGGTCAATTACATGTAAGTACCACTGTAAGCACTTGCTGAAACATGTAAATAGAACAATTTTACCCCCTTTACTCTTGTCCCTTTTATGTAACCCTGCTCAATCATAATTTGAGGCTATATGATCCAAAGAGTTATCTAATCCTCTTATATAACTCAAAAACATTAACATATTGAATAATCTATGGACAATAGAAAGAATGCATGGTTACGTGACTTGTTGGTTATACAAACTCAAAGAAAATACAAATGAATGGAGGTCAATCTCAGTAGAGAACAAATCTGGGAAGCCAAAGAATTAAATTTGAATCCCATTTACAACTATATTGACAACAAATAATTGGTGTTATCAACTACATAGACAACAAATAATCCGAGTCAATCATTTGTGTAATAATCCGAGTCAATCATTTGTGTAGGATCATAAAGATCAAAGTCAGAATCAAAGTCCAAGTCCAAGACTTCATTTAAGATTGAGCCTATTGAGCTTAAATTGGTAAGATGTGAAGCATAAGATCCTGGCTTTGGTCAGCCAACCCCTGAAATGGCACAATATTACTTGTTTGCCTAGGACTAATCATCTCACCAGATGAAGAGGATATTTAAAAGGACTGACTTGCTGGGTTGCCTTAGACCTGATTCTTTTCAGTCGAAGTCTTTATTTCTGCAGCAATTAAAAAAACAAATAAAGTTCTATAAATGAAAAACTATGGTTTTATGAAATTAAAGCAGAAAGGAAAAGAAAAAAATACCTGCAGATGGCTGGCCACATGCGCCCTAGTAAGATGCTTCTCAGCCTTCATCAATTGAAGAATTTTTCTAGGTACAACCTCTGCAATCAAAAGAACATACAAATGTGTCAGACTTCATTAACAATAATGCCATGACATCTACTCCAGTTCACTACAGATTAGGAAGAGTATTTGAGAAAGCATTCAAAATAATGTTGAACAAAAAAATACAGCAATTGGAAAAATACAGCAAACATATACTTTTGCAATACAAAAAAAAAACCCAGAGTTTTCACAGGAATGGAAAAAAGGCATCATTGTTCCATTTTTGGCAGCGAATGGAAGACACAGTTGGGACCAATTGGGCAGCTTCCAGCTCTCATGAGACCAAATTAATCATGATCGAATTAAGGAAAATTTGAATTTTGATTTGTTCAGTTTTCGAGAGATGCCAAATAAGTATATTAGCTTACTCCAAAGAAAGGATTACTGAAATAGAGGAATACATGGGCAGTGGATTTGTTTGTTATTTGGAAATGCACACTGGTATTAACAACGGAGAAGCCATTTTTTATTTTGGTGCAGATTCCAATATTATGACAGAAATTATATATCCAAGTGGGGCTGAGATAGATGTTCGAAGAATTATGGTTGGATTCTGGGCAGTGGATGTGAAGACACTTGTGGAAATAAAGTTTGCAAAGAGAGGTGATGGAAATAGTTTTCACATTGTAATATTATTAGGATTTGATTGCTATTTCTACACAAAAATATAATAAAAGTATTGCTAGAATAAAGCAGAAACATCAATTGATTGACCAATTGTAGCAATTAATAACAATCAAGATAACAACTACTTTGCATTGTAGAGAAAGAGTGAATAACTTACTGTCAACACCCAAGTCATTAACAGCGGCCACAAAACACCGACCGATGTAGCTCTTCGGTCCAAACAACCTGAGACTGCTTTTGGGTTGATCGGTCCTCTTGGTTAAGACCTTTCTCAAGTTCTACATGAACTTCATCCTCATCTTCTTCCATTTTCTCAGCTTTTTCATCATCTTTATCCTCATCTTCTTCCATCTTCTCAGCTTCATCCTCACCTTCATCTTCTTCCATCTTCTCAGCTTCATCCTCATCTTCATCCTCATCTTCTTCCATCTTCTCAGCTTTTTCATCATCTTCATCTTCTTCCATCTCCTCAGCTTCATCCTCATCATCTTCCATCTTTTCAGCTTTTTCATCATCTTCAACATGATGAAAAACCAACATGTTATCATTCCAATTGAAACCAACATCTAAATATTGCGAAAAAAAAACGAAAGAAAGAAAGAAAGAACCATTAATATTTAAAAAATAAATAAAATGGAAAACCCACATATCTAAATATATCCAATGTTAGTTTTGTTAAATAAAACACCAACTAAAAAAACTAACAAACTCAACTAGACAAAATCAAAAAACAAAAAAACCAGTTAATAGTCCAGTAATAAGATGTCTGGGCAGACAGAAACAAAAGCACACAATCGAACATCCACTGTATTATCAAGAAAAAAAAGAAACGAAATCGAAAGAAAAGAAAAGCAAGAACATAATGGAAAAGCCACACCCTCAATATTGCCAGAATAATAAAGAAAAAGAAAGAAAGAAACATATATTTCATATGGTATTGACAAAAGACAAGCCACACCCTCAATCTCTATTTTCAAGAAAAAAAAAGGAAAGGAAAGAACACAGTCGAATATCAGCAAGAAACCCACATACTCAATCTTTTCAAGCAATAAATATCAGCATATAATCAAACATTTTCAAGAAAAAAAGAAAAGAAAAGGGCAGAAGTACCATACCTAGGTATTGACACCTTTGTAGGAGTGTTGCCAAACAATACAGGCTGGTTGGGTCATCATCTCCCATTGCATCCCATCTCCCATATTCATCCTCATCTTCTTCCATCATCTTAGCTTCATCCTCATCTTCATCCTCTTCCATCTTCTCAGCTTCATCCTCTTCTACTTGCATCCCATCTCCCATTGCATCCCATCTCCCATATTCATCCTCATCTTCTTCCATCATCTCAGCTTCATCCTCATCTTCATCCTCTTCCATCTTCTCAGCTTTTTCATCATCTTCAACATGATGAAAAACCAACATGTTATCATTCCAATCGAAACCATAGATATTTAAAAAATAAATCAAATAGAAAACCCACATATCTAAATATATCAAATGTTAGTTTTATTAAATAAAACACCAACTGAAAAAATTAACAAACTCAACTAGACAAAATCAAAATTACAAAATTAAAAAACAAAAAAACCAGTTAATAGTCCAGTAATATGATGTCTGGGCAGACAGAAACAAAAGCATACAATCGAACATCCACAGTTATCAAGAAAAAAAAAAAACGAAATCAAAAGAAAAGAAAAGCAAGAACATAATGGAAAAGCCACACCCTCAATATTGCCAGAATAATAAAGAAAAAGAAAGAAAGAAACATATATTTCATATGGTATTGACAAGCAACTGTTGACAAGCCACACCCTCAATCTTATATTTTCAAGAAAAAAAAAGAAACATACTGTATTTTCAAGAAAAGAAAAAAGAAAAGAAAAACGAAATCAAAAGAAAAGAAAAACAAGAACATAATGGAAAAGCCACACCCTTAATATTGCCAGAATAATAAAGAAAAAGAAAGAAAGAAACATATATATTTCGTATGGTATTGACAAGCAACTGTTGACAAGCCACACCCTCAATCTTCTATTTTCAAGAAAAAAAAAGAACATACTGTATTTTCAAGAAAAGAAAAAAGAAAAGAAAAAAGAACACAGTCGAATATCAGCAAGAAATATCAGCAAGAATATGATGTCTGGGCAGACAGAAACAAAAGCATACAATCGAACATCCACAGTTATCAAGAAAAAAGAAGAAACGAAATCAAAAGAAAAGAAAAGCAAGAACATAATGGAAAAGCCACACCCTCAATATTGCCAGAATAATAAAGAAAAAGAAAGAAAGAAACATATATATTTCGTATGGTATTGACAAGCAACTATTGACAAGCCACACCCTCAATCTTCTATTTTCAAGAAAAAAAAAAAGAAACATACTGTATTTTCAAGAAAAGAAAAAAGAAAAGAAAAAAGAAAAGAAAAACGAAATCAAAAGAAAAGAAAAGCAAGAACATAATGGAAAATCCACACCCTCAATATTGTCAGAATAATAAAGAAAAAGAAAGAAAGAAACATATATTTCATATGGTATTGACAAGCAACTGTTGACAAGCCACACCCTCAATCTTCTATTTTCAAGAAAAAAGAAGAAACATACTGTATTTTCAAGAAAAGAAAAAAGAAAAGAAAAAAGAACACAGTCGAATATCAGCAAGAAATAAGATTGTCTTCTCTTAATCTTCTTTGCATTTCTGTTTTTTTTTTGGGGGGGGGGGGGGGGGTAAATAATGTTCATTGCATTTTAATCCTCGTTTAAGCGTCTGTTGAATTTTTTCTAAATGGTGGTATCAATAACCAAAGTTTCTTTAAAGAGATCTAGATTAAGGTCTTTGTAAATGCTTCTTCTCAAGCTTTCTTCTGTTACTCTTGTTTAAAAGATGTTAGCATTTAGTAAAGCCAATTTTTTAATAAATATTATTATGATTATATTTATTTTAGTGTGAATCGCGGGTTTTTTTATTAAATTAATCAAAGTAATTAGTCAAACTATAATGAATTATATATATATATATAAATATATATATATATATATATATTGTGATGAATATTTTCTCAACCCAATCATGTCTCATCTTTTTAATAATTAAAATGAATTTTATTTCCTTAAAATTAGAATATATATTTCTCAGCTGTCCATACACACATATATTTTTTAATATGTATATACATTAGCTAATATAAATTAGTAAATATAATAAATTTTAAGAGTAGCTAAATTAGAACTTCAGAGGGACGGAAATAACTTACGAGTTAAGAGTTAAGAGCTATTGGTTGTGTCCCCACAATCACAACATAATACAGAATGAAGAAAAGGTACTTACTTACCAGAGAGGTGACTACTTCAGTTGTTTGATGAAATACTTCTGAGGGATCTACACCACAGAACACTGGCAGGACCTTGGTATATTTGGTTCTGCTCCGCTCCATTTTTACCTCCTTAAAACATTTCCATAGAAAATAGTGTTTACTATTTTCTCTGGAAATGTTTTGAGAAAACAATAACATAAACACTATTTTGAAACGCCTCATCATTATCATGTAAAAAAACACTAGTTGTTTGTTGGGTGCACATGCAAAAAAGAGAGTGGTTCTGATCTGTAATATAATGGGGTAGGTGGTGGCAGTTTCGGTGAACTGAAGACAATGGATCTATGGAAGTGAAATGAGAGTCCAAAGATAATGTAAAGTGAGAGAGAATGGACAGATCGCAGCAATAAGTTTTTGAGAAAGGTGAAAGAGAGAGACGCGTAGAGATAGAAATGTAGGAAGCGGAAAAGCTCAAGAGAGAAGAGTGGACGCAAAAAAATAAAAGCAAGCTCTCTTGTCAAATCACAACTTTCACATTAGGTGAAATGAGGACTGACAAAAGCAATTAATGGCTCTGATCTCTGATCAACAGAACAGTAGTATCTCTCTCCTATTCCCCAAATAAACTTTAATCTCATACTACCATCCTTATAAACAAGAGAATACATCGATATCAGGAGCAAGGGACACTCTCTGTAGGGAAAAAGCGAAAGACTATGCATGACACCAGAGATTATAAACTACAGAATAGGTGAATGAATGATACAGGGCTACACAGCACAGCTAGATAGTTTTAATATAATAATCAATGGAGTTATAGCAGCAGGGATTTTAACTACAATTGTTTAAAATTAAAAAAAAATGATATACTATTTAATATGTTTAGAATTTAAAAAAAATAATAATAATATTCTTCATCTTCAATCTTTATTAATAATTTGATAATATCACACTATCATTTTTGGAAAGAAAAAAGATTCAAAATTCCATAAGAAGCCAAGTTTTTGAGAAAGGTGAAAGAGAGAGCCACGTATAGAAAGGTAGGAAGTGGAAAAGCTCAGGAGAGATGCAAGGAACCAAATAAAGCTCTCTTGTCAAATCACAAATTAGGTGCTCTGAGGATCTGACTCTGACTCTGATCTCTGATCAACAGAACAGTAGTCTAGCATCTCTCTTATTCCCCAAATAAAGTAACACAAACAGCGCAATTAAACTTCAATCTTATTAAGAAATTTTTCAAATTCATTTATTTATTTATTTTCTTCTCTTTAAATTAATCACACACTAAACTTAAACAACTATTAATTAACCTCCTCTTATATACATGCATGTTTTTAAAAGCAGAGGCAAAAAGTAATAATACTGAGTGAACCGAAACAGAGCTTCTAAGATTCATTCAGTTATATATAAGAAACTTAACACTACAAACAAAAGTAATATTACAGACAGATACAATGAATGAACCATCATAAAGCACAAACAAATATACATACATGACACGTACAATATTAATAATGAGGATTTAAGAAAAAATAAAGGTATGGCATGGTATGGAGGGGAAGTTACCTTACCCTCAGCATTCAGCAGCAAGTAAAGGAAGATTATTGAGAAGAATCTCAACTCAAGAGGCTCAGTGTCGGGGGCCATCAAGAGGACTAGCTCAGAAATGCCTCTGTTCAGTGTCTTTTTTGAGCTGAGCTACAAATACAAAAAGAAATACATGTTTTATGGTCGCTGAAACAAAAAAAAAGAAAGAAAAAAAACGCAATAACACACTTAAAATAAATGGAAGAACCAATGAAATGAAATGAAAGCAGAGGCGAAAGAAAGTTCCTTTCCTGTGAGTTGAGCTGCTGCTTGTAGTTGGTAGCTTATCTTGTTGAACAAGATCTTCAACAGTATTGTTATTGTGAGTTGAGCTGAGCATCGGCCAAAGGTAACCACCATTTTTGTGATTTGATTGAAAGAAAGAAAGAAAACTTGAAGAAGAACACTCATTCAAGTCAGATTCAATGAATCGTTTGTTTAGAAGGAAGAGAAGATAACGAAAAGAAAAGGTAACCAACCATTTTTGTGATTTGATTGAAGGGTGAGAAGAGAAGAGAAGAGGGGGCTTAGGGTTTTTCTTTGGTGGAGAAGAGAGAGAGGGAGAAGAAAGAGAGGAATGAGTGAGTGTAATTAAATTAAATCCCGCCCAATTAAATTACATTTTTTACGTTTAAGCTAGATGCCAGTGAAAATTAAAATTAAACAATGAAAACATATATGTACGAGTAAACAAGAGAATACATCGATATCAGTAGCAAGGACTCTCTTTGGGGGAAAAGATACAAGGATTATAGACTACAGAATAGGTGAATGAATGATACAGTGCTACACAGCACAGCTAGATAGTTTTAATATAATAACACTATCATTTTTTGGAAACAAAAAAAGCTTCAAAATTCCCTAAGAAGCCAAGATTTTGAGAAAGTGAAAGAGAGAGACACGTAGAGAGAGAGAAAGAGAAAGGTATGAGCTCAGGAGAGAAGCAAGGAAGCAAAAAAAAGAAGAAGTGCGCAATTAATAACCAATAAAGCTCTCTTGTCAAATCACAACATTAGGTGCTCTGATGATCTGACTCTGATCTTCGATCAACAGAACAGTAGTCTAGCATCTCTCCTATTCCCTAAATAAAGTAACACAAACAGCGCAATTAAACTTCAATCTTATTAAGAAATTTTTCAAATCCTTTTTTTTATTTATTTTCTTCTCTTTAAATTAATCACACACTAAACTTAAACAACTATTAAGCTCCTCTTATATACTTTTTAAAAGCAGAGGCAAAGTAATAATACTGAGTGAACTGAAACTGAGCTTCTAAGATTCATTCAGTTATAAAAAACTTATCACTACAAACAAAAGTAACAATACAGATACAATGAATAAACCATAGACTATAGAGCACAAACAAATACATGACGTACAATATTAATAATGAGGATTTAAGAAAAAATAAAGGTATGGTATGGTATGGTATCGGAAGTTACCTTATCCTCAGCAGCAAGTAAAGGAAGATTTTTGAGAAGAATCTCAACTCAAGAGGCTCAGAGTCGGGTGCCATCAAGAGGAGAAATGCCTCTGCTCAGTGTCTTTTTTAAGCTAAGCTAAAAATACAAATAAAAATACATGTTTTATGGTCGCTAAAACAAAAAGATAAAAGAAAAAAACGAAATAACACACTTAAAGTAAATGGTAGAACCAACGAAATGAAATGAAATGAAATAAAAGCAGAGGCGAAAGAAAGTTCCTTTCCTGTGAGTTGAGGAGCTGCTTGTAGTTGGTAGCTTATCTTGTTGAACAAGATCTTCAACAGTATTGTTATTGTGAGTTGAGCTTAGCTTGATTGAAGAGAAGAGAAGAGAAGAGAAGGGGGCTAGGCTTAGGGTTTTTCTTTGGTGAGAGAGAGAGAGAGAGAGAGAGAGAGAGAGAGAGAGAGAAGAAAGAGAGGAATGAGTGAGTGTTATTAAATTAAATCCCGCCCAATTTTAGATGAAAAATCTTTGAAAATTGTAAATTGTAAATTTGTTATCTGAGATGAGACTGCATCTGCATGTTTCGGATTATGCATTGAGAGGTGAGAGAGACTAAGAGCAATGGTTGGTTATTTTGATCAGTTTTGTTTTGGCCCAATCCAATCCATCTTTAATTAATTATAATAAAACTTTAAATTATAATATTTGCGCTGAAATCAAATTATTATAGATTACCTGCTAAAAAGCGCGCGCGTGGTCAAGTGTCCAAAGCACATTACATTGATTTGCATTGGAGAGGGCCACACTTGACTTGACAATCATACACTACACTACACTGAGTAAAAGCAATGCAATGAATGGACTTGGGTCGGGTGTTATTTTCAGCAGCATCATCTTTGTTTTGTTTTGTTTTGGGCCCAATCCAATCCAAATATCCAATCCATCTTTGTTTTGTCACTTACATACATCGAGGAGGGAGGGATTTCTTAATTCTAAATAAATAAATGTTAATTAAAATGCTAATTAATATATCTGATTCTATATCCTATACTATACTACCGTAGAAGGAGAGGAGGGGGGAATAAATTATTATTATTAACTACTCAATGAAAGAATTAAATTATAGAACAGTTTCGGATCTTAAAAAAATTATTTAGAAAGTATCTCATAGACTTTCTTTTACATAGAGGGCCTATAAACTTATAGGCCGACCTATTTATATATATTATTTATTTTAAATTAAATAAATAAATTATTATTTTAATGGTTTTGAATAATAAAATTATATTATTTTAATTATTTTCTTTAATTATTGAACGTCTTGTAGGCTTAAACAGGCTAACAAGTCTATGTCAAGACTTTTGTTTTTTAAATATACGTCATGCTAAATTTATAATTTGGGCGTGCACAAGCTAACGAATCTGGCCATGCCTAAAGTATTTTACATGTGTCTGACCTATTTAAGCTAAAGCCTATCTCTATCCAGCCTATTTACACCCCCTACTTTTAACAATGGTTTTTCGTTGTTGATTAAATGTGAGTGCTATAAACATGCTTTTAACGTTGGTTGGCCCGCCCCGCCCCGCCACCAACCCGCCAAAAACGGGACAGGGCGGGTTAACCCGCCATTAAATATGGGTGGGAAAAATGAACTCACCCCGTTTTATGGTGGGTTGGCGGGTCAACCCACCAACCCGTCAATTAAAAAAATAAATAATTTAAATTTAAAAATAAATTATATTTTATTAATTTTTCTAATATTATTTTATTTTATTTCACACTTCTTTTAATTTTTCTCAATCTCAATCTTAAATGTATACTAATATTTGTCAAAACATTCTTTAGGAACTCATTCGTCTCCATATAAAGATAACATTTGTCATAAATAAAATTGTTATTCTTTATTTTTTCTAAGAAGTACTAATGTAAAAAAAAAATTGGATATCACAAAAATTTAAAGACAAATGAAATACTACTTAATTGTAAAATATATATATATATATATAACCCGACGGGTCAACCCGTTTTGACCCACTTCTAGGCGGGGCGGGTTGAAGTGGGTTGGTGGGTTGAAAATCTCAACCCAACTCGTCCCGTTTTGGCGGGTTGACCCGCCGGGCAGTGGCGGAGCCACGTTGTGGCCTACAGTTGCCTTGGCACTGGCTTATTTAGCCACGTTCATTTAGCTACATTTGAAAAGTAGCAAATTCTGTTCAATTTTTTTGAAAATTAGCCACGTTTTGGTCGTAGCCAAAGAACCGTAGCTATTTGGGCACTAGCTGAATTTTTTGGCACTTGCTAACATGTCATGCTGGCTCCGCCACTGCCGTCGTGCTCAACCCATATTGTCACCCCTAAATATACATATAAAGTAGAGTCATCAAAACAGGCTATCTCTTCCTGTTAGGCCCTAGCTCGCACGAGTTAAGGCAAAAAATCCTACAAATAAAAAAGCCTGCATGAGCCAAAAACTTATATAATCCCACGAGATAGGGCCTGTCCACGAGCCAAAATTTCATATAAGTCAATCATTTGTCATTAATTAAATTTGTGACAGTAGCAAACAGGCATCACCAAAACCTTATCTGAAATTTCCATCCCTGATCCATCTACCGCTCCCAACTTCTACACTATATAATCAACTATAATGGAAAGAACAAAAAATCTTTACGTAATCCTCCAAGACAAGCAATCAATGAGATAAAATAAACCATGTTGTCATATAATTGAATGGAAATTGATTTCTCCGGAGAAACTATTCCCCTATTATAGACTCATAAAAATGTCTCATCCATCTTTTTTCTTTAATATAATGAGTCCCGTATATTTAATGGGTATGCAGAAGAGGAATAATTTCTTCTGCAACATGAGAAACTAGGAAAACTATTTCCACTTTGTTATTCCTCACTTTAACATAAATTCGTTACATTAATTATGCATTTGCTACTTTAGAGTAATAACCAACAAAATAGCTTTAGGCTTCTTTTCAATGGTATGAGATTCACCATTATTGCCTTTATTTTATTTAGCTGTTGATTTCATTAGCAATTTTCGTCTAGCTTCTTTCCTTTGTCATTATTTTCTATCATCCCACCATAGCGGAATGTGGTTGACCCAATTCGCAATTCAACATATAGCTATGAGTTATGAAAGTGCTTGATGAAGTTGAGGTGAAAGTAAAGGATGGGGACAGTGAATTCAGAAAATATCTCTGTCCTTTGCAGAATCTGCATCATCGAAATTCAAAACTTAGATAGAAATATAAACCATCCAAATGGAAAAATAAAAGGACGTTTGAAAAATAAACACCAAAAATGAGAAAGATCATGTGGCACATAGTAGGGGTGTTAACGGGCCGAGCCGAGCCGAGCTTTGATCTTAACGGGCCAAGCCTGTATTTAAACGTGTCAGACTGGCCTTAGCCTGTTACCTGTTACGAATATAATATTAGCCTGTGGCCTGGTTCGTTTACAAAAAATAAAAGCCTGTCTCAAGCCTGTGGCCTGTTTATTTATTAAAAATAAAAACCTTACATTCCAATTTGTAGCCGTATTCAGCCCATTAATCATGCACTGATATGTATTTTTTTGTAAGAAAATAATAGTTGTTTCTTTTATAATAAAAAATCCAATTTGTAGCCGTATTCAGCCCATTAATCATGCACTGATATGTATTTTTTTGTAAGAAAATAATAGTTGTTTCTTTTATAATAAAAAAACATTAATATTAAAAAATCAAAATAACAACATCACCTTTACTTTATTTTACGTTGCTTTTCCTTAATTTTCTTCCACATTCTAGATTTTTTACATTAAATTTTCTTCCACATTTCTTAATATTCTAGATTTTTTACACTAGATTTGAACCCCACCAATAAATTTTCTTCCACATTTTACATTAATTTTTCTTCCACGGTCGTCGCCATAAGCATCATTATAAGCCGTGGAATCCGCATGGCTTATAAAAATAGATGATGAACATGACTTAGATCGGGGAGAAGAGATAGAGCAGAGACAGAAAACTGAGAAAAGGATGTTGAAATGATTAATATAAAAATATAAAAAATAAATAAATTTAATGTATACGGGCCAGCCTCCAAGGCTTCAAGGCCGGGCTTGGCTATGAAAGCCTGAGGCCTTTTAAATAAAAAAGCTTTTGCATGAGTATAAGTCTGGGCTTAATAATAAAAAAAGACGAGCCGAGCCGAAACGGGCCGGGCCTTAGGCCCTTGGCCTTATTATCACCCCTAGCGGATAGCATAAGTCCCACCACACCTAATAATTTCAATCATTTTTACCTTTCAAGAATCAAGTACTGGATTCGAGATAATTTACACTTTCAATCTCAGCCACTTTACCTTGAAGATCATCTCTGAAAATACACATGATAAAGCCCAAAAATGGTCAAATAGCCTACATAGTATACACAGCTAACCTCGTACACATGCATAATTGAAGTGAACTTTCTTCTTTTCCTTTTTTTCCTAAAATACAAGTATTGCTGAGTTTTAAATGCACACCTACACGGTGTCTCATACCCTTTTATAAAATTTACACATTTTAAATTGGAAAAATTAATTGTCATTTTTTTTTGTAAACAATTAATTGTCATTTTAAATTAGATGACTTTTATTTTAGGTCTCTCTGCTTCTAATTATACAGAGGAAAGAAAATATTAAAAATCATTAAATATATATTAAAACGATATAATTTTATTTAGAATAATATAAAATCATGTCCTTTAAAATAAAAAATATTTTCCCTTTTTTTTTGTAACTAAATATTTTCCCTTTAAAATTTAAAAAAGAGGACTAAAAAAATAAATAGACAACCTTATAATTTTGAAGAAATGCTTATGATAAAATAAATAAATTTTCTCTCTTTCCACTAAACAGATCATGGATTTAAAACAACAGTTATTCAGGAATCTAGATTTATAAGCGAGCACAAATATCTAGAATTTTCTCCACCTTTCACACATATATATATATATATATATATATATATATTATTAAGACATTTCTGTTTCAGAATATGGTAGTGGACTAGTGTCATCTCTATACATGTCCATGTATCATATATATTTGTCATCTTCTTACGTCATATATGTTTTTATCAATTAGGTAGAATAATTACTCCTTTTCAAAAAATATAACAACTCTTGTTGATAATTTTTACTAAATCGTCGTGAGTTTGATTCATGTTGATGCTCCTTCATAGGTCAATTACATGTAAGTACCACTGTAAGCACTTGCTGAAACATGTAAATAGAACAATTTTACCCCCTTTACTTTTGTCCCTTTTATGTAACCCTGCTCAATCATAATTTGAGGCTATATGATCCAAAGAGTTATCTACTCCTCTTATATAACTCAAAAACATTAACATATTGAATAATCTATGGACATTTATACTAGTAATTGACACTTCGGTATCATTCACAAAAATTTTAGAAAGCTAAATTTTCCATCCACATTAGACTCATCAGTCTTTACAAATAAGCTTGTTCAATCATTCACAAAAAAATGTCGATGTTGATCAGACTAATTATTAACCAAACAAGAACAATAGTGAAAATAAAAGTATAAAAATAGAAAGAATGCATGGTTACGTGACTTGTTGGTTATACAAACTCAAAGAAAATACAAATGAATGGAGGTCAATCTCAGTAGAGAACAAATTTGGGAAGCCAAAGAATTAAATTTGAATCCCATTTACAACTACATAGACAACAAATAATTGGTGTTATCAACTACATAGACAACAAATAATCCGAGTCAATCATTTGTGTAATAATCCGAGTCAATCATTTGTGTAGGATCATAAAGATCAAAGTCAGAATCAAAGTCCAAGTCCAAGTCTTCATTTAAGATTGAGCCTATTGAGCTTAAATTGGTAAGATGTGAAGCATAACTGCCATCCTGGCTTTGGTCAGCCAACCCCTGAAATGGCACAATATTACTTGTTTGCCTAGGACTAATCATCTCACCAGATGAAGAGGATATTTAAAAGGTCTGACTTGCTGGGTTGCCTTAGACCTGATTCTTTTCAGTCGAAGTCTTTATTTCTGCAGCAATTAAAAAAACAAATAAAGTTCTATAAATGAAAAACTATGGTTTTATGAAATTAAAGCAGAAAGGAAAAGAAAAAAATACCTGCAGATGGCTGGCCACATGCGCCCTAGTAAGATGCTTCTAGCCTTCATCAATTGAAGAATTTTTCTAGGTACAACCTCTGCAATCAAAAGAACATACAAATGTGTCAGACTTCATTAACAATAATGCCATGACATCTACTCCAGTGCACTACAGATTAGGAAGAGTATTTTAGAAAGCATTCAAAATAATGTTGAACAAACAAATACAGCAATTGGAAAAATACAGCAAACATATACTTTTGCAATACAAAAAAAAAAAACCCAGAGTTTTCACAGGAATGGAAAAAGGCATCATTGTTCCATTTTTGGCAGCGAATGGAAGACACAGTTGGGACCAATTGGGCAGCTTCCAGCTCTCATGAGACCAAATTAATCATGATCGAATTAAGGAAAATTTGAATTTTGATTTGTTCAGTTTTTGAGAGATGCCAAATAAGTATATTAGCTTACTCCAAAGAAAGGATTACTGAAATAGAGGAATACATGGGCAGTGTATTTGTTTGTTATTTGGAAATGCACACGGGTATTAACAACGGAGAAGCCATTTTTTATTTTGGTGCAGATTCCAATATTATGACAGAAATTATATATCCAAGTGGGGCTGAGACAGATGTTCGAAGAATTATGGTTGGATTCTGGGCAGTGGATGTGAAGACACTTGTGGAAATAAAGTTTGCAAAGAGAGGTGATGGAACTAGTTTTCACATTGTAATATTATTAGGATTTGATTGCTATTTCTACACAAAAATATAATAAAAGTATTGCTAAAATAAAGCAGAAACATCAATTGATTGACCAATTGTAGCAATTAATAACAATTAAGATAACAACTTCTTTGCATTGTAGAGAAAGAGTGAATAACTTACTGTCAACACCCAAGTCATTAACAGCGGCCACAAAACATCGACCGATGTAGCTCTTCGGTCCAAACAACCCGAGACTGCTTTTGGGTTGATCGGTCCTCTTGGTTAAGACCTTTCTCAAGTTCTACATGAACTTCATCCTCATCTTCTTCCATCTTCTCAGCTTTTTCATCATCTTTATCCTCATCTTCTTCCATCTTCTCAGCTTCATCCTCATCTTCATCTTCTTCTGTAACAGCCCGTTGTACACCGGTATTGTTAACATTAATTATGATATTAAGCGCAGTTACAATCACAGCAGTTCATTTATAAAAATGTGAATAAACTTTTTCCGATTATTACGCGAGCATTTAAAACATAAAAAGCGTAATAATTAAAAGCTGTGACCGTAACTGTAAACTCTTGCGGAAGACTTATTTAAACTATTTTTATAACTCACATTACTTATTATAAGATACTAAGGAGTTCCCATAAACTCACTCAGCCAATTTCCAAACTTTACGTTTTTACCTATTCGGACATGTTTCACTCTTAATTTTTCTGCGACCACACCGTTCACAATCAAACTTTCTTCTCGGATTAGATCTTTGTCTTACTTAATTCCCTTTTTAACAAGCTATCATATGCTCAATTCGGAGCTCATTTGCTCCAGTTATCGCCGTTTGAAGTTGGATCAGCGAATAGCCAAACAACCCCAAAAACAGCTCCAAACCACTCACCTTACTCGAATTACTGCACTCAATCAATTCAACCATTTGCTATCAAATTTTTATCCTACAAACTAGACATCTCAAAATTCATTTTGACATATCATACGCTTAATTTGACTGAGAAACAAAGCGGGAATTAATTTCCCAAATCTGGTCCAGAATCTGCCTCAGGTGCAGGGGCACATGAGCAGTCCGTCTTTGTCTATTTTTTTCAGGCCGAAGATCAACCCATAATTTCCTCAACTTTTGACACAAGGTAGAGGACATCTCAACCTTCAAAATGGCATATGGCACGTCCCTATTGGATCTCTATGGAGGGAGATATGCTCTCCCGAAGTCCGCCTAAAATCTGCCAATTCTACAGAAATTTCGCCAGAGTTTCCTTTGTTTTTCCAATAATCCCAAAATTGTAAACGATCATTTAAACCTCAAATGTACCTAATAAACACATGATAATACAGTAATAATCCAATGGGTGGCACACACAAGGACCAACAACGCCTTGGGGCACTTACAACCCAATCCAGTTTATAGTTATTACACAGTTTATACAATAGAGCTCACATTATATTTCTTACTTGTTTCAATCACATAGGTCCCATTCACATGTAGTTTCACAATATAATCATGTAATCATAACTCTAACAGAGGCCTAAAATCCTTCCATCTTGGTACATCATGCCTCTCTTACATTTACAACATACACTTAAATATTACAACTTACGACTTTAACTTCAAATTGCCTTTTACAATATTACAACACCAATTACAAATTTAGACATAAATTTAAATGATACAAACTGCTAGACCTAGGCATGCCAACATGAACAATATGCCAAATACTGAAAATGTTCCTCTATCACCCTGCGGGCCTCTTGCCCGCTGCTCCAACGCTACAGGTACATCCTGAAATAAATGCCCCGAGACGGGGTGAGATATACGAATATATCTCAGTAACCAAGAGGTTCTGGAGAAAACTCCACCCAATGGTTCACTTCGATGCATATCAATAGAATAAAACAACCACTTTGAAAACGGGATATAGCAAGGGATTTAGAGAAATGGGGAATATAAAGAAACAAACTACGACGATACGGGATGGTAACCCCAATTCCACGTACGCCCTGGGCATATATAAGCCTATGGGTATCATCCAAGGTGTGTTCACAGAAACCACAACCATGATGCCCAAACCAACCAAAACGCCAAAGACATTCCTAGTGTGCTCCTACCCGGATCACACACTATGACACGCAGTCAACTGGAACTCCCTCCTGGAGACCTATCCAGCGGAAGTCCGAAAATGCCCGAAGGCTAATAAAACTGTCTACTGGCCAGAGACTCAGTACCGCAGTACCCATAGCAATAATGCATGCATGCTCATGAATTTTGATTTGTTCAGTTTTCGAGAGATGCCAAATAAGTATATTAGCTTACTCCAAGGAAAGGATTACTGAAATAGAGGAATACATGGGCAGTGGATTTGTTTGTTATTTGGAAATGCACACTGGTATTAACAACGGAGAAGCCATTTTTTATTTTGGTGCAGATTCCAATATTATGACAGAAATTATATATCCAAGTGGGGCTGAGACAGATGTTCGAAGAATTATGGTTGGATTCTGGGCAGTGGATGTGAAGACACTTGTGGAAATAAAGTTTGCAAAGAGAGGTGATGGAACTAGTTTTCACATTGTAATATTATTAGGATTTGATTGCTATTTCTACACAAAAATATAATAAAAGTATTGCTAAAATAAAGCAGAAACATCAATTGATTGACCAATTGTAGCAATTAATAACAATTAAGATAACAACTTCTTTGCATTGTAGAGAAAGAGTGAATAACTTACTGTCAACACCCAAGTCATTAACAGCGGCCACAAAACATCGACCGATGTAGCTCTTCGGTCCAAACAACCCGAGACTGCTTTTGGGTTGATCGGTCCTCTTGGTTAAGACCTTTCTCAAGTTCTACATGAACTTCATCCTCATCTTCTTCCATCTTCTCAGCTTTTTCATCATCTTTATCCTCATCTTCTTCCATCTTCTCAGCTTCATCCTCATCTTCATCTTCTTCTGTAACAGCCCGTTGTACACCGGTATTGTTAACATTAATTATGATATTAAGCGCAGTTACAATCACAGCAGTTCATTTATAAAAATGTGAATAAACTTTTTCCGATTATTACGCGAGCATTTAAAACATAAAAAGCGTAATAATTAAAAGCTGTGACCGTAACTGTAAACTCTTGCGGAAGACTTATTTAAACTATTTTTATAACTCACATTACTTATTATAAGATACTAAGGAGTTCCCATAAACTCACTCAGACAATTTCCAAACTTTACGTTTTTACCTATTCTGACATGTTTCACTCTTAATTTTTCTGCGACCACACCGTTCACAATCAAACTTTCTTCTCGGATTAGATCTTTGTCTTACTTAATTTCCTTTTTAACAAGCTATCATATGCTCAATTCGGAGCTCATTTGCTCCAGTTATCGCCGTTTGAAGTTGGATCAGCGAATAGCCAAACAACCCCAAAAACAGCTCCAAACCACTCACCTTACTCGAATTACTGCACTCAATCAATTCAACCATTTGCTCTCAAATTTTTATCCTACAAACTAGACATCTCAAACTTCATTTTGACATATCATACGCTTAATTTGACTGAGAAACGAAGCGGGAATTAATTTCCCAAATCTGGTCCAGAATCTGCCTCAGGTGCAGGGGCACATGAGCAGTCCGTCTTTGTCTATTTTTTTCAGGCCGAAGATCAACCCATAATTTCCTCAACTTTTGACACAAGGTAGAGGACATCTCAACCTTCAAAATGGCATATGGCACGTCCCTATTGGATCTCTATGGAGGGAGATATGCTCTCCCGAAGTCCGCCTAAAATCTGCCAATTCTACAGAAATTTCGCCAGAGTTTCCTTTGTTTTTCCAATAATCCCAAAATTGTAAACGATCATTTAAACCTCAAATGTACCTAATAAACACATGATAATACAGTAATAATCCAATGGGTGGCACACACAAGGACCAACAACGCCTTGGGGCACTTACAACCCAATCCAGTTTATAGTTATTACACAGTTTATACAATAGAGCTCACATTATATTTCTTACTTGTTTCAATCACATAGGTCCCATTCACATGTAGTTTCACAATATAATCATGTAATCATAACTCTAACAGAGGCCTAAAATCCTTCCATCTTGGTACATCATGCCTCTCTTACATTTACAACATACACTTAAATATTACAACTTACGACTTTAACTTCAAATTGCCTTTTACAATATTACAACACCAATTACAAATTTAGACATAAATTTAAATGATACAAACTGCTAGACCTAGGCATGCCAACATGAACAATATGCCAAATACTGAAAATGTTCCTCTATCACCCTGCGGGCCTCTTGCCCGCTGCTCCAACGCTACAGGTACATCCTGAAATAAATGCCCCGAGACGGGGTGAGATATACGAATATATCTCAGTAACCAAGAGGTTCTGGAGAAAACTCCACCCAATGGTTCACTTCGATGCATATCAATAGAATAAAACAACCACTTTGAAAACGGGATATAGCAAGGGATTTAGAGAAATGGGGAATATAAAGAAACAAACTACGACGATACGGGATGGTAACCCCAATTCCACGTACGCCCTGGGCATATATAAGCCTATGGGTATCATCCAAGGTGTGTTCACAGAAACCACAACCATGATGCCCAAACCAAACAAAACGCCAAAGACATTCCTAGTGTGCTCCTACCCGGATCACACACTATGACACGCAGTCAACTGGAACTCCCTCCTGGAGACCTATCCAGCGGAAGTCCGAAAATGCCCGAAGGCTAATAAAACTGTCTACTGGCCAGAGACTCAGTACCGCAGTACCCATAGCAATAATGCATGCATGCTCATGAATTTTGATTTGTTCAGTTTTCGAGAGATGCCAAATAAGTATATTAGCTTACTCCAAGGAAAGGATTACTGAAATAGAGGAATACATGGGCAGTGGATTTGTTTGTTATTTGGAAATGCACACTGGTATTAACAACGGAGAAGCCATTTTTTATTTTGGTGCAGATTCCAATATTATGACAGAAATTATATATCCAAGTGGGGCTGAGACAGATGTTCGAAGAATTATGGTTGGATTCTGGGCAGTGGATGTGAAGACACTTGTGGAAATAAAGATGTGATGGAACTAGTTTTCACATTGTAATATTATTAGGATTTGATTGCTATTTCTACACAAAAATATAATAAAAGTATTGCTAAAATAAAGCAGAAACATCAATTGATTGACCAATTGTAGCAATTAATAACAATTAAGATAACAACTACTTTGCATTGTAGAGAAAGAGTGAATAACTTACTGTCAACACCCAAGTCATTAGCAGCGGCCACAAAACACCGACCGATGTAGCTCTTCGGTCCAAACAACCCGAGACTGCTTTTGGGTTGATCGATCCTCTTGGTTAAGACCTTTCTCAAGTTCTACATGAACTTCATCCTCATCTTCTTCCATCTTCTCAGCTTTTTCATCATCTTTATCCTCATCTTCTTCCATCTTCTCAGCTTCATCCTCATCTTCATCTTCTTCCATCTTCTCAGCTTCATCCTCATTTTCATCCTCATTTTCATCCTCATCTTCTTCCATCTTCACAGCTTTTTCATCATCTTCATCTTCTTCCATCTCCTCAGCTTCATCCTCATCATCTTCCATCTTTTCAGCTTTTTCATCATCTTCAACATGATGAAAAACCAACATGTTATCATTCCAATCGAAACCAACATCTAAATATTGCGAAAAAAAAAAAACGAAAGAAAGAAAGAACCATTAATATTTAAAAAATAAATAAAATGGAAAACCCACATATCTAAATATATCCAATGTTAGTTTTGTTAAATAAAACACCAACTGAAAAAACTAACAAACTCAACTAGACAAAATCAAAAAACAAAAAAACCAGTTAATAGTCCAGTAATAAGATGTCTGGGCAGACAGAAACAAAAGCACACAATCGAACATCCACTGTATTATCAAGAAAAAAAAGAAACGAAATCGAAAGAAAAGAAAAGCAAGAACATAATGGAAAAGCCACACCCTCAATATTGCCAGAATAATAAAGAAAAAGAAAGAAAGAAACATATATTTCATATGGTATTGACAAAAGACAAGCCACACCCTCAATCTCTATTTTCAAGAAGAAAAAAAAAGGAAAGGAAAGAACACAGTCGAATATCAACAAGAAACCCACATACTCAATCTTTTCAAGCAAGAAATATCAGCATATAATCAAACATTTTCAAGAAAAAAAGAAAAGAAAAGAAAAGAAAAGAAAGGGCAGAAGTACCATACCTAGGTATTGACACCTTTGTAGGAGTGTTGCCAAACAATACAGGCTGGTTGGGTCATCATCTCCCATTGCATCCCATCTACCATTGCATCCCATCTCCCATATTCATCCTCATCTTCTTCCATCATCTCAGCTTCATCCTCATCTTCATCCTCTTCCATCTTCTCATCTTCATCCTCATCTACTTGCATCTCATCTCCCATTGCATCCCATCTCCCATATTCATCCTCATCTTCTTCCATCATCTCAGCTTCATCCTCATCTTCATCCTCTTCCATCTTCTCAGCTTCATCCTCTTCTACTTGCATCCCATCTCCCATTGCATCCCATCTCCCATATTCATCCTCATCTTCTTCCATCATCTCAGATTCATCCTCATATTCATCCTCTTCCATCTTCTCAGCTTTTTCATCATCTTCAACATGATGAAAAACCAACATGTTATCATTCCAATCGAAACCATAGATATTTAAAAAATAAATAAAATAGAAAACCCACATATCTAAATATATCCAATGTTAGTTTTGTTAAATAAAACAACAACTGAAAAAATTAACAAACTCAACTAGACAAAATCAAATTTACAAAATTAAAAAACAAAAAAACCAGTTAATAGTCCAGTAATATGATGTCTGGGCAGACAGAAACAAAAGCATACAATCGAACATCCACAGTTATCAAGAAAAAAAAAAGAAACGAAATCAAATGAAAAGAAAAGCAAGAACATAATGGAAAAGCCACACCCTCAATATTGCCAGAATAATAAAGAAAGAGAAAGAAAGAAACATATATATTTCGTATGGTATTGACAAGCAACTGTTGACAAGCCACACCCTCAATCTTCTATTTTCAAGGAAAAAAAAGAAACATACTGTATTTTCAAGAAAAGAAAAAAGAAAAGAAAAACGAAATCAAAAGAAAAGAAAAACAAGAACATAATGGAAAAGCCACACCCTTAATATTGCCAGAATAATAAAGAAAAAGAAAGAAAGAAACATATATATTTCGTATGGTATTGACAAGCAACTGTTGACAAGCCACACCCTCAATCTTCTATTTTCAAGAAAAAAAAAGAAACATACTGTATTTTCAAGAAAAGAAAAAAGAAAAGAAAAAAGAACACAGTCGAATATCAGCAAGAAATATCAGCAAGAAACCACATACTCAATCTTTTCAAGCAAGAAATATCAGCATATAATCAAACATTTTCAAGAAAAAAAGAAAAGAAAAGAGAAGAAAAGAAAGGGCAGAAGTAACATACCTAGGTATTGACACCTTTGTAGAAGTGTTGCCAAACAATACAGGATGGTTGGGTCATCATCTACTTGCATCCCATCTCCCATATTCACCAATTCCATTGTCTTGATAAAACAATCCAAGAACAAGAGAAAGAAACAACCAAGAACAAGAGAAAGAAACTAGGAAACCCAAAGAAACCAAGAAAACTTTAAGAAGGAGTGAAAACAGAGAAAGAAACCCTAAGAAAACCTTAAGAAGAGTGAAAAGAGAGAAAGAAAATTTTTAATTTATATTTTTTTGCGGCAAAACTATGATGACCGTTGTATTCTCTTAACTCTTAACTCGTAAGTTATTTCCGCCCCTCTGAAGTTCTAATTTAGCTACTCTTAAAATTTATTATATTTACTAATTTATATTAGCTAATGTATATACATATTAAAAAATATATGTGTGGATGGACAGCTGAGAAATATATATTCTAATTTTAAGGAAATAAAATTCATTTTAATTATTAAAAATATGAGACATGATTGGGTTGAGAAAAAATTCATCACAATATATATATATATATATATATATATATATATATATATATAATTCATTATATTTTGACTAATTACTTTGATTAATTTAATAAAAAAACCCGCGATTCACACTAAAATAAATATAATCATAATAATATTTATTAAAAAATTGGCTTTACTAAATGCTAACATCTTTTAAACAAGAGTAACAGAAGAAAGCTTGAGAAGAAGCATTTACAAAGACATTAATCTAGATGACTTTAAAGAAACTTTGGTTATTGATACCACCATTTAGAAAAAAATTCAACAGACGCTTAAACGAGGATTAAAATGCAATGAACATTATTTACCCCCCCCCCCCCCAAAAAAAAAAAACAGAAATGCAAAGAAGATTGAGAGAAGACAATCTTAGAGTTCTATTGGTTGTGTCCCCACAATCACAACATAATACAGAATGAAGAAGAGGTACTTACTTACCAGAGAGGTGACTACTTCAGTTGTTTGATGAAATACTTCTGAGGGATCTACACCACAGAACACTGGCAGGACCTTGGTATATTTGGTTCTGCTCCGCTCCATTATTACCTCCTTAAAACATTTCCAGAGAAAATAGTGTTTACTATTTTCTCTGGAAATGTTTTGAGAAAACAATAACATAAACACTATTTTGAAACGCCTCATCATTATCATGTAAAAAAACACTAGTTGTTTGTTGGGTGCACATGCAAAGAAGAGAGTGGTTCTGATCTGTAATATAATGGGGTAGGTGGTGGCGGTTTCGGTGAACTGAAGACAATGGATCTATGGAAGTGAAATGAGAGTCCAAATATAATGTAAAGTGAGAGAGAATGGACAGATCGCAACAATAAGTTTTTGAGAAAGGTGAAAGAGAGAGACACGTAGAGATAGAAAGGTAGGAAGCAGAAAAGCTCAAGAGAGAAGAGTGGACGCAAAAAAATAAAAGCAAGCTCTCTTGTCAAATCACAACTTTCACATTAGGTGAAATGAGGACTGACAAAACCAATTAATGGCTCTGATCTCTGATTAATAGAACAGTAGTATCTCTCTCCTATTCCCCAAATAAACTTTAATCTCACACTACAAGAAAAGGGGAAAATCCCGACGGTCAATTTGAGGCGGTATAATAAACACCGCCTCCAATTGTACTTCAGAGGCGGTTCTAGCAGCGTCTAAATTGATTCTAGGCGGTTCAATATAAGCCGCCTCCAAAATCATAATAAGGGCGGGTAAAATAACCGCCCTTTTAAGACATATCGCGTCGCTTACAATTAAACCGCCTCAGAATAGAACAATACGAGGCGGAGCTTCAAGCGCTTGTGTATTACGCCTCAAATTGGTGGTTATCTGAGGCGGATATAAAGAGGCGGTTATAATAACCACCTCCGAAGTATATTTCTAGGCGGTTTATAGTCATTTTTTTAATGTATTTAGTAACCGCCTCCATTGGTCATTTTTAGGCGGTTCGTAAGCTTTTTGATTATTTGTATTGTTATCATTATTATGTTAATACAAACAAATAGAGCATTTAGAGGAGGTTACACACAAATTTTCAGATTGTTTATATTTATTATTTAATTTTAAAATAAAAATATTTATTTTTAATGTTTAAACTGTTTTTTGAACACATAATGTTTAAACTTTAATTATATATCTATTTCTTATTTTTACCATTAATTTTGTACCATTTCGTATTAAAATAATTGATAATTGATACAAAATAATTATATCCTATTATAAAATCACAATTTTACTTATCTTGATAGTTAAGCATTGATAAAAAAAAGGGAACAGTGATCAATGTGTCACTGTTTACTGATTTTTTTACCCAAAGGCCACGCGAACAGTAAAAATTACCATACTGCCACGCCTTGAAGTTTGCTACCACTAGTAGCAAACTTGGTAGCCAATAATTTCTTGACACGTGGCACACTTTCGCATGAAAATGTGACTTCGACAAGTCCAAGTTCACTACAACTAGTAGCAAACTTGGTAGCCAATGATTTCGTGACACGTGACACATTGTCGCAGAAAAAGTTGACTGAACGAAGTTCTTAACCAGGGAAGCGAACTTCGTGTCCTACGTGGCACAAGCTCGTTGCCCTATTAGAATTAATGTACCAATCACAATAAAAAAACGAAGAAAAATAACTGTTTAATTAATGTACTAATCACAATTAATGTATCAATCACCAATCACGAATTGTGTTGATTGTAATTGGTCAATGGTACATCAATTGTGATTGGTGATTGGTACAGTAATTGCGATTGATGATTGATACATTAATTTTGATTGGTACATTAATTATAATTAGGCAACGAGATTGTGCCACGTCAATTTAAATTTATTATACTTATGCCTAATGTTAATATATAACATATTTAAATATGTACGTGTATAATGTGTAAAAAATTCAAAACATATGTATCAAAAAATAATAATAGTGAAAACATGGGACATAAGTATTCGAACCCATGTCCATGTGATAAATAAAGGCTCACATATTTTACCACTGAACCAACACGGTTTAGTATGACAAATGGAGCACAACTTACTAATAAATTAAATGAATGATTAATAATTCCACTTTTGCAGGGGCGGTCCATTTTCCCTCCCGTGCACAATTGGCAAAGTTTATTTGAAGTAAATTAAATTAAATTAAATTAAGTTTTCACAATTGAACAAAGGTTTTTTATTCATTTGGCAAAGTTTTCACAATTGAAAGACGAAGCTTTTTATCCATCTCATACCCGTGTTTGCCCTAACCTCAGAGACCACAAGCTCTGAGCCCTAATCTCAAAGACCTCAGAGACCTTTTGAAGGTATGATATTTTATCTCTCTCCTTTCATGTTTGCCGTAACCCCATTGACGGTATGTTCTCATATTTTATCTTCTCTCGTATTACAAGTATTTTCCTTTTGAAGGTATGATTTGTTCTTGCGCATGTGGAAAGCTCTTCACTGCAAAATTATTCTAGTTTTTTCTCTCTGAAATCTCTGATTGGTTTGATTTCTTTTATTATGGATTTGGAGACCTAGACTTTTTTCCTTCAGCTTGTTCGTATGCTTTAGTTCATTTCCAACGCCAACTTTGTTTTTTTTGGTTTTTTTTTCTTCTTTGCAAGAGATGGTGTTGAAAGTAGAAGGCTTTGTAATCAACCTAGTTATCGTAGCATTTTAGGCTTCAAGGTTATCATCATCTGGTCATCACAAAACAGGCAGCCTCGGGTTCTGAAGAAGTACTAGTTATTATTTTAGTGTATACTAGTGGAAAAAAAAATCTGTTTCTCCTACTTTCTCTTTTGTCAATTTAAAGACCTGATGATTGGTTATGTCATTTTCATGATTATGATGTTGTATTCAGCTCTAAGATTAATTAAATCATCATATAATAGCCCAATTGAAATAATTTTTACTTCAGTATTATCAAGTGAAGGTACTATATTCTCTGTTGATGTTTGTGAAATAGACTGTTTGCATTGAAGTTGGCAACTAAATGGCACAAGTGTTATTTTAATTTGCAAAGGCATTTATGAACGTGTATTTGGTTGCAGGTCTAATTCTTTGGAATCAGACTAGGAAACGTTGGGTTGGAAATAAAAAGATTGAGAACCAAACGCCACAATTACAAGAACCTAAATTGAGGTAAATTTCACTGTTGGATTAGTTTTATTGGCAGCTTTTTATTGCCCCCACTCACTTTGTGAAATGACTTAACTAATTAGTGAGATGTTAGTTATTTATTTTTGTTCTTCTAATTTTAGTTTTATACATATAAAAATTCAATCAAATTTAATTGGGTTCGAGTCTATTTGATTGAATCTGGGGTAGACAAGGTTGTTTCTTCGATGAACACACAGGGAAAGGTTCTTGTCAAACTGGGGATTGTGCTGGCCTTTTACAATGCAGGGGAATTGGAGGAGTCCCTCCTGCTACCCTTGTTGAAATGACCCTTGGAACCTCAAATTCACCATTGCATTTCTATGATGTTAGTTTGGTTGATGGGTTTAACCTTCCCTTGTCCATGAAGCCTTTGGGTGGTGGTGGTGTTATAGGTTGTGGTGTTGCAGCATGTGAGGGTAACTTGAATGTTGCAAGAGTTATGGGAAGGTGGTACCAATTGGGCAGGAATGGAAAAAGGCATCATTGTTCCATTTTTGGCATAATATATTTCGTATGGAAAAGCCACACCCTCAAAATTGCCATAATAATAAAGAAAAAGAAATAAAGAAACATATATATTTCGTATGGTATTGACAAGCAACTGTTGACAAGCCACACCCTCAATCTTCTATTTTCAAGAAAAAAAAAAGAAACATACTGTATTTTCAAGAAAAGAAAAAAGAAAAGAAAAACGAAATCAAAAGAAAAGAAAAGCAAGAACATAATGGAAAAGCCACACCCTCAATATTGCCAGAATAATAAAGAAAAAGAAAGAAAGAAACATATATTTCATATGGTATTGACAAGCAACTGCTGACAAGCCACACCCTCAATCTTCTATTTTCAAGAAAAAAAAAGAAACATACTGTATTTTCAAGAAAAGAAAAAAGAACACAGTCGAATATCAGCAAGAAATATCAGCAAGAAACCCACATACTCAATCTTTTCAAGCAAGAAATATCAGCACATAATCAAACATTTTCAAGAAAAAAAGAAAAAAAAAGAGAAGAAAAGAAAGGGCAGAAGTAACATACCTAGGTATTGACACCTTTGTAGGAGTGTTGCCAAACAATACAGGCTGGTTGGGTCATCATCTACTTGCATCCCATCTCCCATATTCACCAATTCCATTGTCTTGATAAAACAATCCAAGAACAAGAGAATGAAACAAGCAAGAACAAGAGAAAGAAACTAGGAAACCCAAAGAAACCAAGAAAACTTGAAGAAGGAGTGAAAACAGAGAAAGAAACCCTAAGAAAACCTTAAGAAAACAGAGAAAGAAACCCTAAGAAAACCTTAAGAAGAGTGAAAAGAGAGAAAGAAAATTTTTAATTTATATTTTTTGGCGGCAAAACTATGATGACCGTTGTATTCTCTTAACTCTTAACTCGTAAGTTATTTTCGTCCCTCTGAAGTTCTAATTTAGCTACTCTTAAAATTTATTATATTTACTAATTTATATTAGCTAATGTATATACATATTAAAAAATATATGTGTGGATGGACAGCTGAGAAATATATATTCTAATTTTAAGGAAATAAAATTCATTTTAATTATTAAAAATATGAGACATGATTGGGTTGAGAAAAAATTCATCACAATATATATATATATATATATATCATTATAGTTTGACTAATTACTTTGATTAATTTAATAAAAAAAACCCGCGATTCACACTAAAATAAATATAATCATAATAATATTTATTAAAAAATTGGCTTTACTAAATGCTAACATCTTTTAAACAAGAGTAACAGAAGAAAGCTTGAGAAGAAGCATTTACAAAGACCTTAATCTAGATGACTTTAAAGAAACTTTGGTAATTGATACCACCATTTAGAAAAAATTCAACAGACGCTTAAACGATGATTAAAATGCAATGAACATTATTTACCCCCCCAAAAATAAAAACAGAAATGCAAAGAAGATTGAGAGAAGACAATCTTAGAGTTCTATTGGTTGTGTCCCCACAATCACAACATAATACAGAATGAAGAAGAGGTACTTACTTACCAGAGAGGTGATTACTTCAGTTGTTTGATGAAATACTTCTGAGGGATCTACACCACAGAACATTGGCAGGACCTTGGTATATTTGGTTCTGCTCCGCTCCATTATTACCTCCTTAAAACATTTCCAGAGAAAATAGTGTTTACTATTTCCTCTGGAAATGTTTTGAGAAAACAATAACATAAACACTATTTTGAAACGCCTCATCGTTATCATGTAAAAAAACACTAGTTGTTTGTTGGGTGCACATGCAAAGAAGAGAGTGGTTATGATCTGTAATATAATGGGGTAGGTGGTGGTGGTTTCGGTGAACTGAAGACAATGGATCTATGGAAGTGAAATGAGAATCCAAAGATAATGTAAAGTGAGAGAGAATGGACAGATCGCAGCAATAAGTTTTTGAGAAAGGTGAAAGAGAGAGACACGTAGAGATAGAAAGGTAGGAAGCGAAAAAGCTCAAGAGAGAAGAGTGGACGCAAAAAAATAAAAGCAAGCTCTCTTGTCAAATCACAACTTTCACATTAGGTGAAATGAGGACTGACAAAAGCAATTAATGGCTCTGATCTCTGATCAACAGAACAGTAGTATCTCCTTCCTATTCCCCAAATAAACTTTAATCTCATACTACCATCCTTATAAACAAGAGAATACATCGATATCAGGAGCAAGGGACTCTCTCTGTAGGGAAAAAGCTAAAGACTATGCATGACACCAGAGATTATAAACTACAGAATAGGTGAATGAATGATACAGGGCTACACAGCACAGCTAGATAGTTTTTATATAATAATCAATGGAGTCATAGCAGCAGGGATTTTAACTACAAGTGTTTAAAATTAAAAAAAAATGATATTCTATATAATTTGTTTAGAATTTAAAAAAAAATAATAATAATATTCTTCATCTTCAATCTTTATTAATAATTTGATAATATCACACTATCATTTTTGGAAAGAGAAAAGATTCAAAATTCCATAAGAAGCCAAGTTTTTGAGAAAGGTGAAAGAGAGAGACACGTATAGAAAGGTAGGAAGTGGAAAAGCTCAGGAGAGATGCAAGGAACCAAATAAAGCTCTCTTGTCAAATCACAAATTAGGTGCTCTGAGGATCTGACTCTGACTCTGATCTCTGATCAACAGAACAGTAGTCTAGCATCTCTCCTATTCCCCAAATAAAGTAACACAAACAGCGCAATTAAACTTCAATCTTATTAAGAAATTTTTCAAATTCATTTATTTATTTATTTTCTTCTCTTTAAATTAATAACACACTAAACTTAAACAACTATTAATTAACCTCCTCTTATATACATGCATGTTTTTAAAAGCAGAGGCAAAAAGTAATAATACTGAGTGAACCGAAACAGAGCTTCTAAGATTCATTCAGTTATATATAAGAAACTTAACACTACAAACAAAAGTAATAATACAGACAGATACAATGAATGAACCATCATAGAGCACAAACAAATATACATACATGACACGTACAGTATTAATATTGAGGATATAAGAAAAAAGAAAGGTATGGCATGGTATGGAGGGGAAGTTACCTTATCCTCAGCATTCAGCAGCAAGTAAAGGAAGATTATTGAGAAGAATCGCAACTCAAGAGGCTCAGTGTCGGGGGCCATCAAGAGGACTAGCTCAGAAATGCCTCTGTTCAGTGTCTTTTTTGAGCTGAGCTACAAATACAAAAAGAAATACATGTTTTATGGTCGCTGAAAAAAAAAAAAAAAAAACGCAATAACACACTTAAAATAAATGGAAGAACCAATGAAATTAAATGAAAGCAGAGGCGAAAGAAAGTTCATTTCCTGTGAGTTGAGCTGCTGCTTGTAGTTGGTAGCTTATCTTGTTGAACAAGATCTTCAACAGTATTGTTATTGTGAGTTGAGCTGAGCATCGGCCAAAGGTAACCACCATTTTTGTGATTTGATTGAAAGAAAGAAAGAAAACTTGAAGAAGAACATTCATTCAAGTCAGATTCAATGAATCGTTTGTTTAGAAGGAAGAGAAGATAACGAAAAGAAAAGGCAACCAACCATTTTTGTGATTTGATTGAAGGGTTTTTCTTTGGTGGAGAAGAGAGAGAGGGAGAAGAAAGAGAAAAATGAGTGAGTGTAATTAAATTAAATCCCGCCCAATTAAATTACATTTTTTACGTTTAAGCTAGATGCCAGTGAAAATTAAAATTAAACAATGAAAACATATATGTACGAGTAAACAAGAGAATACATCGATATCAGTAGCAAGGACTCTCTTTGGGGGAAAAGATACAAGGATTATAGACTACAGAATAGGTGAATGAATGATACAGTGCTACACAGCACAGCTAGATAGTTTTAATATAATAACACTATCATTTTTTGGAAACAAAAAAAGCTTCAAAATTCCCTAAGAAGCCAAGATTTTGAGAAAGTGAAAGAGAGAGACACGTAGAGAGAGAGAAAGAAAGGTAGGAGCTCAGGAGAGAAGCAAGGAAGCAAAAAAAAGAAGAAGTGCGCAATTAATAACCAATAAAGCTGTCTTGTCAAATCACAACATTAGGTGCTCTGAGGATCTGACTCTGATCTTCGATCAACAGAACAGTAGTCTAGCATCTCTCCTATTCCCTAAATAAAGTAACACAAACAGCTCAATTAAACTTCAATCTTATTAAGAAATTTTTCAAATCCATTTTTTTATTTATTTTCTTCTCTTTAGATTAATCACACACTAAACTTAAACAACTATTAAGCTCCTCTTATATACTTTTTAAAAGCAGAGGCAAAGTAATAATACTGAGTGAACTGAAACTGAGCTTCTAAGATTCATTCAGTTATAAAAAACTTATCACTACAAACAAAAGTAACAATACAGATACAATGAATAAACCATAGACTATAGAGCACAAACAAATACATGACGTATAATATTAATAATGAGGATTTAAGAAAAAATAAAGGTATGGTATGGTATGGTATCAGAAGTTACCTTATCCTCAGCAGCAAGTAAAGGAAGATTTTTGAGAAGAATCTCAACTCAAGAGGCTCAGAGTCGGGTGCCATCAAGAGGAGAAATGCCTCTGTTCAGTGTCTTTTTTAAGCTGAGCTACAAATACAAATAAAAATACATGTTTTATGGTCGCTGAAACAAAAAGAAAAAAGAAAAAAACGCAATAACACACTTAAAATAAATGGTAGAACCAACGAAATGAAATGAAATGAAATAAAAGCAGAGGCGAAAGAAAGTTCCTTTCCTGTGAGTTGAGGAGCTGCTTGTAGTTGGTAGCTTATCTTGTTGAACAAGATCTTCAACAGTATTGTTATTGTGAGTTGAGCTAAGCTTGATTGAAGAGAAGAGAAGAGAAGAGAAGGGGGCTAGGCTTAGGGTTTTTCTTTGGTGGAGAAGAGAGAGAGAGAGAGAGAAGAAAGAGAGGAATGAGTGAGTGTTATTAAATTAAATCCCGCCCAATTTTAGATGAAAAATCTTTGAAAATTGTAAATTGTAAATTTGTGATCTGAGATGAGACTGCATCTGCATGTTTCGGATTATGCATTGAGAGGTGAGAGAGACTAAGAGCAATGGTTGGTTATTTTGATCAGTTTTGTTTTGGCCCAATCCAATCCATCTTTAATTAATTATAATAAAACTTTAAATTATAATATTTGCGCTGAAATCAAATTATAATAGATTACCTGCTAAAAAGCGCGCGCGTGGTCAAGTGTCCAAAGCACATTACATTGATTTGCATTGGAGAGGGCCACACTTGACTTGACAATCAGACACTACACTACAATGAGTAAAAGCAATGCAATGAATGGACTTGGGTCGGGTGTTATTTTCAGCAGCATCATCTTTCTTTTGTTTTGTTTTGGGCCCAATCCAATCCAAATATCCAATCCATCTTTGTTTTGTCACTTACATACACCGAGGAGGGAGGGATTTCTTAATTCTAAATAAATAAATGTTAATTAAAATGCTAATTAATATATCTGATTATATATCCTATACTATACTACCGTAGAAGAAGGAGGGGGAATAAATTATTATTATTAACTACTCAATGAAAGAATTAAATTATATAACAGTTTCGGATCTTAAAAAAATTATTTATTGCCAGGGACTAAAAAGGACTTCGTAGATATTGACAGGGACTAAAAAGGGTGTTTACTCAAAAAATTATTTAGAAAGTATCTCATAGACTTTCTTTTACATAGAGGGCCTATAAACTTATAGGCCGACCTATTTTATATTATTTATTTTAAATTAAATAAATAAATTATTATTTTAATGGTTTTGAATAATAAAATTATATTATTTTAATTATTTTCTTTAATTATTGAACGTCTTGTAGGCTTAAACAGGCTAACAAGTCTATGTCAAGACTTTTGTTTTTTAAATATACGCCATGCTAAATTTATAATTTGGGCGTGCACAAGCTAACGAATCTGGCCATGCCTAAAGTATTTTACATGTGTCTGACCTATTTAAGCTAAAGCCTATCTCTATCCAGCCTATTTACACCCCCCTACTTTTAACAATGGTTTTTCGTTGTTGATTAAATGTGAGTACTATAAACATGCTTTTAACGTTGGTTGGCCCGCCCCGCCCCGCCACCAACCCGCCAAAAACGGGACAGGGCGGGTTAACCCGCCATTAAATATGGGTGGGAAAAATGAACTCACCCCATTTTATGGTGGGTTGGCGGGTCAACCGACCAACCCGTCAATTAAAAAAATAAATAATTAAAATTTAAAAATAAATTATATTTTATTAATTTTCTAATATTATTTTATTTTATTTCACACTTCTTTTAATTTTTCTCAATCTCAATCTTAAATGTATACTAATATTTGTCAAAACATTCTTTAGGAACTCATTCGTCTCCATATAAAGATAACATTTGTCATAAATAAAATTGTTATTCTTTATTTTTTCTAAGAAGTACTAATGTAAAAACAAAATTGGATATCACAAAAATTTAATGACAAATGAAATACTACTTAATTGTAAAATATATATATATAACCCGACGGGTCAACCCGTTTTGACCCACTTCTAGGCGGGGCGGGTTGAAGTGGGTTGGTGGGTTGAAAATCTCAACCCAACTCGTCCCGTTTTGGCGGGTTGACCCGCCGGGCAGTGGCGGAGCCACGTTGTGGCCTACAGTTGCCTTGGCACTGGCTTATTTAGCCACGTTTATTTAGCTACATTTGAAAAGTAGCAAATTCTGTTCAAATTTTTTGAAAATTAGCCACGTTTTGGTCGTAGCCAAAGAACCGTAGCTATTTGGGCACTAGCTGAATTTTTTGGCACTTGCTAACATGTCATGCTGACTCCGCCACTGCCGTCGTGCTCAACCCATATTGTCACCCCTAAATTTACATATAAAGTAGAGTCATCAAAACAGGCTATCTCTTCCTGTTAGGCCCTAGCTCGCACGAGTTAAGGCAAAAAATCCTACAAATAAAAAAGCCTGCATGAGCCAAAAACTTATATAATCCCACGAGAGAGGGCCTGTCCACGAGCCAAAATTTCATATAAGTCAATCATTTGTCATTAATTAAAATTGTGACAGTAGCAAACAGGCATCACCAAAACCTTATCTGAAATTTCCATCCCTGATCCATCTACCGCTCCCAACTTCTACACTATATAATCAACTATAATGGAAAGAACAAAAAATATTTACGTAATCCTCCAAGACAAGCAATCAATGAGATAAAATAAACCATGTTGTCATATAATTGAATGGAAATTGATTTCTCCGGAGAAACTATTCCCCTATTACAGACTCATAAAAATGTCTCATCCATCTTTTTTCTTTAATATAATGAGTCCCGTATATTTAATGGGTATGCAGAAGAGGAATAATTTCTTCTGCAACATGAGAAACTAGGAAAACTATTGCCACTTTGTTATTCCTCACTTTAACATAAATTCGTTACATTAATTATGCATTTGCTACTTTAGAGTAATAACCAACAAAATAGCTTTAGGCTTCTTTTCAATGGTATGAGATTCACCATTATTGCCTTTATTTTATTTAGCTGTTGATTTCATTAGCAATTTTCGTCTAGCTTCTTTCCTTTGTCATTATTTTCTATCATCCCACCATAGCGGAATGTAGTTGACCCAATTCGCAATTCAACATATAGCTATGAGTTATGAAAGTGCTTGATGAAGTTGAGGTGAAAGTAAAGGATGGGGACAGTGAATTCAGAAAATATCTCTGTCCTTTGCAGAATCTGCATCATCGAAATTCAAAACTTAGATAGAAATATAAACCATCCAAATGGAAAAATAAAAGGACGTTTGAAAAATAAACAGCAAAAATGAGAAAGATCATGTGGCAGATAGTAGGGGTGTTAACGGGCCGAGCCGAGCCGAGGTTTGATCTTAACGGGCCAAGCCTGTATTTAAACGTGTCAGACTGGCCTTAGCCTGTTACCTGTTACGAATATAATATTAGCCTGTGGCCTGGTTCGTTTACAAAAAATAAAAGCCTGTCTCAAGCCTGTGGCCTGTTTATTTATTAAAAATAAAAACCTTACATTCCAATTTGTAGCCTTATCCAGCCCATTAATCATGCACTGATATGTATTTTTTTGTAAGAAAATAATAGTTGTTTCTTTTATAATAAAAAAACATTAATATTAAAAAATCAACATAACAACATCACCTTTACTTTATTTTACGTTGCTTTTCCTTAATTTTCTTCCACATTCTAGATTTTTTACATTAAATTTTCTTCCACATTTCTTAATATTCTAGATTTTTTACACTAGATTTGAACCCCACCAGTAAATTTTCTTCCACATTTTACATTAATTTTTCTTCCACGGTCGCCGCCATAAGCATCATTATAAGCCGTGGAATCCGCATGGCTTATAAAAATAGATGATGAACATGACTTAGATCGGGGAGAAGAGATAGAGCAGAGACAGAAAACTGAGAAAAGAATGTTGAAATGATTAATATAAAAATATAAAAAATAAATAAATTTAATGTATACGGGCCAACCTCCAAGGCTTCAAGGCCGGGCTTGGCTATGAAAGCCTGAGGCCTTTTAAATAAAGAAGCTTTTGCATGAGTATAAGTCTGGTCTTAATAATAAAAAAAGACGAGCCGAGCCGAAACGGGCCGGGCCTAAGGTCCCTGAGAGGCCCTTGGCCTTATTATCACCCCTAGCGGATAGCATAAGTCCCACCACACCTAATAATTTCAATCATTTTTACCTTTCAAGAATCAAGTACTGGATTCGAGATAATTTACACTTTCAATCCCAGCCACTTTACCTTGAAGATCATCTCTGAAAATACACATGATAAAGCCCAAAATTGGTCAAATAGCCTACAGAGTATACACAGCTAACCTCGTACACATGCATAATTGAAGTGAACTTTCTTCTTTTCCTTTTTTTCCTAAAATACAAGTATTGCTGAGTTTTAAATGCACACCTACACGGTGTCTCATACCCTTTTATAAAATTTACGCATTTTAAATTGGAAAAATTAATTGTCATTTTTTTTTGTAAACAATTAATTGTCATTTTACATTAGATGACTTTTATTTTAGGTCTCTCTGCTTCTAATTATACAGAGGAAAGAAAATATTAAAAATCATTAAATATATATTAAAACGATATAATTTTATTTAGAATAATATAAAATCATGTCCTTTAAAATAAAAAATATTTTCCCTTTTTTTTTGTAACTAAATATTTTCCCTTTAAAATTTAAAAAAGAGGACTAAAAAAATAAATAGACAACCTTATAATTTTGAAGAAATGTTTATGATAAAATAAATAAATTTTCTCTCTTTCCACCAAACAGATCATGGATTTAAAACAACAGTTATTCAGTAATCTAGATCTATAAGCGAGCACAAATATCTAGAATTTTCTCCACCTTTCATATATATATATATATATATAATATATATATTATTAAGACATTTCTGTTTCAGAATATGGTAGTGGACTAGTGTCATCTCTATACAAGTCCATGTATCATATATATTTGTCATCTTCTTACGTCATATATGTTTTTATCAATTAGGTAGAATAATTACTCCTTTACAAAAAATATAACAACTCTTGTTGATAATTTTTACTAAATCGTCGTGAGTTTGATTCATGTTGATGCTCCTTCATAGGTCAATTACATGTAAGTACCACTGTAAGCACTTGCTGAAACATGTAAATAGAACAATTTTACCCCCTTTACTCTTGTCCCTTTTATGTAACCCTGCTCAATCATAATTTGAGGCTATATGATCCAAAGAGTTATCTACTCCTCTTATATAACTCAAAAACATTAACATATTGAATAATCTATGGACATTTATACTAGTAATTGACACTTCGGTATCATTCACAAAAATTTTAGAAAGCTAAATTTTCCATCCACATTAGACTCGTCAGTCTTTACAAATAATCTTGTTCAATCATTCACAAAAAATGTCGATGTTGATCAGACTAATTATTAACCAAACAAGAACAATAGTGAAAATAAAAGTATAAAAATAGAAAGAATGCATGGTTACGTGACTTGTTGGTTATACAAACTCAAAGAAAATACAAATGAATGGAGGTCAATCTCAGTAGAGAACAAATCTGGGAAGCCAAAGAATTAAATTTGAATCCCATTTACAACTACATAGACAACAAATAATTGGTGTTATCAACTACATAGACAACAAATAATCCGAGTCAATCATTTGTGTAATAATCCGAGTCAATCATTTGTGTAGGATCATAAAGATCAAAGTCAGAATCAAAGTCCAAGTCCAAGTCTTCATTTAAGATTGAGCCTATTGAGCTTAAATTGGTAAGATGTGAAGCATAACTGCCATCCTGGCTTTGGTCAGCCAACCCCTGAAATGGAACAATATTACTTGTTTGCCTAGGACTAATCATCTCACCAAATGAAGAGGATATTTAAAAGGACTGACTTGCTGGGTTGCCTTAGACCTGATTCTTTTCAGTCGAAGTCTTTATTTCTGCAGCAATTAAAAAAAACAAATAAAGTTCTATAAATGAAAAACTATGGTTTTATGAAATTAAAGCAGAAAGGAAAAGAAAAAAATACCTGCAGATGGCTGGCCACATGCGCCCTAGTAAGATGCTTCTCAGCCTTCATCAATTGAAGAATTTTTCTAGGTACAACCTCTGCAGTCAAAAGAACATACAAATGTGTCAGACTTCATTAACAATAATGCCATGACATCTACTCCAGTGCACTACAGATTAGGAAGAGTATTTGAGAAACCATTCAAAATAATGTTGAACAAAAAAATACAGCAATTGGAGAAATACAACAAACATATACTTTTGCAATACAAAAAAAAAAACCCAGAGTTTTCACAGGAATGGAAAAAGGCATCATTGTTCCATTTTTGGCAGCGACTGGAAGACACAGTTGGGACCAATTGGGCAGCTTCAACTCTCATGAGACCAAATTAATCATGATCGAATTAAGGAAAATTTGAATTTTGATTTGTTCAGTTTTCGAGAGATGCCAAAAAAGTATATTAGCTTACTCCAAGGAAAGGATTACTGAAATAGAGGAATACATGGGCAATGGATTTGTTTGTTATTTGGAAATGCACACTGGTATTAACAACGGAGAAGCCATTTTTTATTTTGGTGCAGATTCCAATATTATGACAGAAATTATATATCCAAGTGGGGCTGAGACAGATGTTCGAAGAATTATGGTTGGATTCTGGGCAGTGGATGTGAAGACACTTGTGGAAATAAAGTTTGCAAAGAGAGGTGATGGAACTAGTTTTCACATTGTAATATTATTAGGATTTGATTGCTATTTCTACACAAAAATATAATAAAAGTATTGCTAAAATAAAGCAGAAACATCAATTGATTGACCAATTGTAGCAATTAATAACAATTAAGATAACAACTACTTTGCATTGTAGAGAAAGAGTGAATAACTTACTGTCAACACCCAAGTCATTAACAGCGGCCACAAAACACCGACCGATGTAGCTCTTCGGTCCAAACAACCCGAGACTGCTTTTGGGTTGATCGGTCCTCTTGGTTAAGACCTTTCTCAAGTTCTTCATGAACTTCATCCTTATCTTCTTCCATCTTCTGAGCTTTTTCATCATCTTTATCCTCATCTTCTTCCATCTTCTCATCTTCATCTTCATCTTCATCTTCTTCCATCTTCTCATCTTCATCTTCATCTTCATCTTCTTCCATCTTCTCAGCTTCATTCTTCCCATCTTCTCAGCTTTTTCATCATCATCTTCATCTTCTTTCATCATCTTCATCTTCTTCCATCTTCTCAGCTTTTTCATCATTTTCATCTTCTTTCTTCAAAATGAGGAAAAACCAACAAAAGAAACGAAATCGAAAGAAAAGCAAGAACATAATGGAAAAGCCACACTCTCAATATTGCCAGAATAATAAAGAAAAAGAAAGAAAGAAACATATATTTCATATGGTTGCCAAACAATACAGGCTGGTTGGGTCATCATCTCCCATTGCATCCCATCTCCCATTGCATCCCATCTCCCATATTCATCCTCATCTTCTTCCATCATCTCAGCGTCATCCTCATCTTCATCCTCTTCCATCTTCTCAGCTTTTTCATCATCTTCAACATGATGAAAAACCAACATGTTATCATTCCAATCGAAACCATAGATATTTAAAAAATAAATAAAAAAGAAAACCCACATATCTAAATATATCCAATGTTAGTTTTGTTAAATAAAACACCAACTGAAAAAATTAACAAACTCAACTAGACAAAATCAAATTTACAAAATTAAAAAACAAAAAAAACCAGTT
>NW_026899101.1:0-72410 GCF_033153095.1 Gastrolobium bilobum
TCGTGTCATATGGCATACACATCATAGCAAGAAGTTGATATATAATCAAAAAATGATCAATCTTTGGGTAAGGATTATGAGATAATCAATATAGCTTCGAAGATTAAGGAATATTCATGCAAAATTACAAATATGATGGATCAGTTAAACCAATTTCTCTTCTCAAATTGAAAAATACTTCTTTTGGGAGAGGCTTTGTAAAAATGTCGGTCAATTGTTTTGAAGATTCTACAAATTCTAAAATACAATCCCCGTTTTGAACATGATCTCGTATAAAGTGATGTCTAATATCAATGTGTTTAGTCCTTGAGTGCATTATGGGATTTTTGGTGAGATTGATGGCACTAGTGTTATCACATCTAATGGGGATGTGATTAAGTTCGACCCCAAAATCTTTTAGTTGTTGTTTCATCCATAGAATTTGTGCACAACAACTTCCAGCAGTCACATATTCAGCTTCGGCTGTGGACAATGCCACACTATTCTGTTTCTTGCTATGCCAAGAGACTAGTGAGCAACCAAGAAAGTGGCAAGTACCACTGGTGCTTTTCCTGTCCAATTTGCAACCCGCAAAGTCGGAATCAGAATATCCTATTAGTTCACATGATGCACCTTTAGGGTACCATAATCCCATTTGTGTAGTGCCTACAAGATATCTTAAAATTCGTTTTACGGCACTTAAGTGTGATTCTTTAGGATTAGTTTGAAATCTAGCACACATGCATACACTAAACATTATATCTGGCCTACATGCAGTTAAGTAAAGAAGTGAGCCAATCATACCTCTGTACTTGGTGATCTCAACAGACTTACCTCCTTCATCTTTGTCCAATGTGCAAGCAGTACTCATTGGAGTGTCGATGGCTTTTGAATTCTCCATCCCAAATTTTTTGAGCAGTTCTTTACAATATTTTCCTTGATTGATGAAGATTCCATCCTTTTCTTGCTTGATTTGAAGACCAAGGAAGAAGTTGAGTTCACCCATCATTGACATTTCAAATTCACTTTTCATGATGTTGGCAAATTCTTCACAAAGTTTAATATTAGTAGCACCAAATATAATATCATCCACATATATTTGAACGAGCAAGATGTGTTTATTTTTCCTTTTGATGAAAAGAGTTGTATCAACCTTTCCTCTTTCAAAATCTTGTTCTAAAAGGAACTTGCTTAACCTTTCATACCAAGCTCTTGGAGCTTGCTTTAAACCATATAATGCCTTTTTAAGTTTAAAAACATGGTTAGGCAAGTCATGATTTTCAAAACCAGGTGGTTGATCAACGTAAACTTCTTCTTGAAATATCCATTTAAAAATTCACTTTTAACATCCATTTGAAATAGTTTGAAATCCATCATACATGCAAATGCAAGTAATAATCGTATGGCTTCTAATCTAGCAACAGGAGCATATGTTTCATCAAAATCAATACCTTCTTCTTGATGATATCCTTTAGCAACAAGCCTAGCTTTATTCCTAGTTATTATTCCATTTTCATTAAGCTTGTTCCTAAATACCCATTTAGTGCCAATTATTGAATAATCATTAGGTCTTGGCACAAGTTCCCGCACTTGGTTTCTTTCAAATTGATTTAATTCTTCTTGCATTGCCAATAGCAAATGTTCATCAATAATTGCCTCATTAATGGTTTTAGGTTCAATTTGTGAAACAAATGCTAAATGATTGCATATATTTCTAATAGAATTTCTAGTAGTTACCCCTTTTGATATGTCACCTATTACTGCATCAATGGGGTGATTTCTTGCCGTTCTCCAATCCTTTGGAAGATCATTTTCTTCCTTGTTAGCTTGAATAGTTTCTTCATCCTGAACTTGCCCATTTTCTTCTTGCTTTTCTTCTTGTCTTTTGTCAGTCAAGTTCGTGTTATCCATGTTTTCTACATCATCATCACAAATATTTTTCCCAATGCCAAGGATCTTCCCTTTGTTGTTGTCCCCATAGGATAGATGTCCATGTTCTTTCCTTGTGATTGAGAGAAATTTGGTACTGTCTCCTGTCATATGCCTTGAACAGCCACTATCCAATACCCATTTGGATGAAATATTTCTCAAGTATACCTACAAAATAGTTTTAACGTTTAATCTTTTGGTACCCAAATCTGTTTGGGTCCTTGTGTGTTAGTCATAGATCTTGTTCCCTTGGGAACCCATATTTTCTTTTGACTACTAACTCCAATCTTTCTAATCTTACATGTGGATGCACTATATCCTTTTCCACCACAATGAAAGCAATTAATGAAAGGACTGCTAGTCATGTAGGATGGTGAAATGAAGAAATTCTTGTAAGATTTTTCTTGACTGTTAGTGTTGAATCCTAACCCTGATTTGTTAAGCATACATCTTTGTTTTCCAAGAAGTACATTCAAGTTATCTCTACCACATGTGAATTTGCTTAGCATTTTGTTTAGATCATCATTTTCGCTTTTTAGCTTTTCACATAAAGTACATGATGATGATGATGCATGATTATTTGATGATAAACATTTAATACAATTTGCACTAGCATCAATCATCTTGAGTGTCTCATTTTCATCCTTTAAATTTTTTATTTCTTTGTTTAGACATGCAACTTGTTTTTCTAATAATCTAATAGTTTTTCTAAATTCTTTAAGAGTTTTAATATGCTTTAAAGATTCACTATGTAATTCTTCAAATAAATCTTGCAGTTCTTCATATGAAAGAGAAGTTGTAGAGCAAGTAGAGTTTACCTCGGATTCCGATTCATTGCCATCTTCCATAGTCATGAAGCACATATGTTGTATTTCTTTGCTTACTTTATTTGAAGCTTTAGAATCTTGCAAGAAACATATGTTGGCTTCTTCCTCACTTGAATTATCGGGAGAGCTTGAATCTTCATCCCAAGCTGCATAGGCTTTCTTTTTTAATCCTTTCTTCTCTTTTGATTGTCTTTTCTCATATTTGTCTTTATTTTGGAGATTTGGACAATCGGTTTTGTAATGACCAGTTTTTCCACATTCGTAACATGTAATGTTTTGTTTAGGTGATCCTTCATTTTTTGTTTTTCCTTTTGATGAAAAGGGAAATCTTCTTTGTGGGTTTCTTCTTTTGAAGAATTTTCCATATTTCTTTACAAAGAAACTCATTTCTTCTTCATCCAATTCATCATCGGATAGATTCTTTTCTTTTTCTTCAGCTTGAAAGATTGAGCTTGTTGCTTGGAGAGCCATTCCTTTGCTTTTCTTTTTGGATTGCTCCTTCAAAGTTAGCCTTGTCAGTTCTAATTCATGCTCTTGAAGTTTTCCAAAGAATGTGGCAATGGACATGGTCTTTAAGTCTTTTGATTCACAAATAGCTGTCACCTTAGGTTGCCAGTCCCTGTTCAAGCTTCTCAAAACTTTCGTGACTAATTGAAAGTTAGTGTATGTAGAACCTAATGCATCTAAATGTGTGATGATATGAGTAAATCTTTTTTGCATACTTTGTATGGTTTCACCATCATTCATTTCAAATAGTTCAAATTCTCTAGTTAATCCTAGAATTTTAGAGACCTTAACCTCACTAGTTCCTTCATGCGTTATTTCTAACACATCCCACATTTCTTTTGCGGTTTTACAGGAAGCTATACGAAAATATTCATCTCTTCCTAAAGCGTTGGTGATTAAGTTTTTAGCTTTAGCATTCCAATTTGCTTCTTTAATTTCTTCCTCTGAAAATTCCTTTACATTCTTTGGAACATCATTGTTGCTCTCATCCTTTTTGGTTGGGACTTTATATCCCTCTTCAACAATGTTCCAAATTCTTAAATCATTTGATTCTAGGAAGATTTGCATTCGACTTTTCCAGTAAGCGTAATCAGAACCATTAAAGAAGGGAGGTCTTGAAGTTGAAGTTCCCTCAAGAGGCATATCATTGTTCAAAGAGGCCATTACTTCTCTTGAAGCAGTTAAGCCTTTTATACAAGAGTCCAAGCTCTGATACCACTTGTTGGACAAGTGGCCTCAAACTCAAGAGGGGGGGTGAATTGAGTTTTAAAAATATTTCTATTAAAATGCCTTACTTTTCTTTTTCAAAGCCAATTTATTTAATTTAAATAATTTACAGTGCGTAGTGACTAACAGAAAAATAGATCAGGTAAATATTTGATGAGATATGAATTTAAATATGCTCAAATGATTAATCAATGTTTATGCAAGAGATAAGGGATATAGAGATTTGCAAACTTGATATATCCTGTTTCGGTCACTACCATTGTGACCTACGTCCAGACTGAAGTCGCTCGATCAAATCTTTCACTAATTGTCAAGCTTCACGGGTGCTTGACAAACCTTTACAAATTCCCAAGACTTCTGTCTCTTGGTAGACTAACAAGGGTTCACTCCCCTTTCCAAGACTTCTGTCTCTTGGCAGACCAACACAAGGGTTCACTCCCCTTTTGATTCAAGAAGTAAGATGCAGGTGATAAAGAGTGGATATGTACTCTCAAAGTACAGATATTACAAATTGAAGAACTAGTAGGTGTATAGCCTAACAACAAAGATAAGCTTAAGTCTATGCAATGATCAAAATGAGTAATATGTGAGCAAAAGCAAGCTAGAATGAGTGATAAAGACTTGGTAAATGATCAATGACCGAATTGTATGTTTTTGAGATGTTAGGCGGGTTTATATAGGCACCCAATTCGAAAACTAGCCGTTTATAGCCGTTTAAAACAGTAGATATCTGGATATTCATCAAACACATATCCGGATATGTGATTGTAGCCGTTTAAAACAGTAGATATCCGGATATTTATCGAACACATATCCGGATATATGATTATAGCCGTTTATAGCCGTTTAAATAGTAGATATCTGGATATTCATCGCGCACGTATTCGGATATGTGATATCCGGATATTCAGTATCAGATATCCGGAGATTGATATCTGGATATTCTTGGTCCGATATCAGGATATTTCATGGCAGTGACCTTTTTACATATTTTCGAAAATTCCTTTCTTTCAATATGGTTTCTATGACTTGTAAAACATATGATTGGTTATGGAAATTAACTAGAAAAGTATATTTTATGTAAGTACTCTTTCCAAACCAATTTTGAACGATTTAAACCACTTGATTTGACTTTTCTTAACGGATGTATAAGGCCATGAATATGTAACTGTTATAATGCCATGATTCTTTTTTGCTTAAGTCATTTGAAAATCCTTTAGATGCATGTTTGACTTGTTAGTTCAAGATTCATTTATGCATTCGATGATGTGTATGACTTGAGCTTATGCAATGCTATAATACTATACACCTTTACGCATTTGCCTAAGTCCTAGATAAATATTCCATTGAGATTTTGGACTTGACTTGATGCTTGGCTTGCAGGTTTCTTGATTTGATTTCTTTTGGATGTTGCTTCACCTTCAAGCAATCTTCTTTGACTTGTTTGTTATCATCAAAACTATGCTGACGTTGAATCATCAATAGTATCATCGTGGCAGCCATATCATCACTTTGATTCTTCAGCCAGAGGTCCCTCAAAAGTAAAACGGCTACAAGTACAATTTTTACTTATAATTTATATATTATTTATATTTTATATTATTTATTGACCAAAGTTATTTATATATTATTTATAAATATATAAAGTATATTTTTCAATAATTCATTGATTTATTATTAATGTTTAATTTGAAGAGGTTATAATAACTTTGCCTCTAACGAACACCCCTTTTTATGAGGAAAGAAACTTAAACTGTTGTACCCATGAGACAGGTAGCTGGTGTTTTTAGGACTGCTACATTACACTTGCTTGTTTCAGTGGCTTGCATGCTGTTGCCAGAGGTCCCTCAATGTAAAACGGCAATAAGTACAATTTTCACTTATAGTTTATTTATTATTTATATTTTAAATTATTTATCGACTAAAGTTTTTTATATATTATTTATAAATATATAAAGTATATTTTTCAATAATACACCCATTTATTATTAATGTTTAATTTGAAGAGGTTATATTAACTTTGCCTCTGCTGAAGACCCCTTTTTATTGGGAAAGAAACTTAAGCCGTTGGACCTATGGGACAGGTAGCTGGTGGTTTTAGGACTGCTACGCTAAACTTGCTTGTTTTGGTGCCTTGCAAGCTGTTGACCGAGGCCCCTCAAAAATAAAAAGGCTGTAAGTACAATTTTTACTTATAATTTATATATTGTTTATATATTATATTATTTATTGAACAAAGTTATTTATATATTATTTATAAATATATAAAGTATTTTTCAATAATTCATTGATGTATTATTAATGTTTAATTTGAAGTGGTTATAATAACTTTGCCTCTGCTAAAAACCCCTTTTTACGGGGAAAGAAACTTAAGCCGTTGTACCTATGGGACACGTAGCTGGTGTTTTTAGGACTGCTACGCTCCACTTGCTTGTTTCAGTGGCTTGCAAGCTGTTGCCAGAGGTCCCTCAAAAGTAAAGCGGCTATAAGCACAATTTTTACTTATAATTTATTATTATTTATATTTTATATTATTTAATGACCAAAGTTATTTATATATTATTTTTAAATATATAAAGTCTATTTTTCAACAATTCATCGTTTTATTATTAATGTTTAAATTGAAGAGATTATAATAACTTTGCCTCTAACGAAGACCCCTTTTTTATGGGGAAAGAAACTTAAGCCGTTGTACCTATGGGACAGGTAGCTGTTGTTTTAAGGACTGTTACGCTACGCTTGCTTGTTTCAGTGGATTGCAAGTTGTTGCCAAGGCCCCTCAAAAATAAAACGTCTATAGGTATAATTTTTACTTATAATTTATATATTATTTATTCAACAAAGTTATTTATATATTATTTATAAATATATAAACTATATTTTTAAATAATTCATTGATTTATTGTTAAGTTTATTTGAAGTGGTTATAATAACTTTGCCTCTGTTGAGGACCCCTTTTATGGGAAAAGAAACTTAAGTCGCTATACCTATGGGACAGGTAGCTGGTATTTTTAGGACTGCTACGCTACACTTGCTTGTGTCAGTGGCTTGCAAGCTGTTGCTAGAGGTCCCTCAAAAGTAAAATGGCTATTAGTACAATTTTACTTATAATTTATATATTGTTTATGTATTATATTATTTATTGACTAAAGTTATTTATATATTATTTATATATAAATATAAAGTATATTTTTCAATAATTCATCGATTTATTATTAATGTTTAATTTGAAGAAGTTATAATAACTTGGCCTCTGACGAACACCCTTTTTTATGAGGAAAGAAACTTAAGCTGTTGTACCTATGGGACATGCTGCTGGTATTTTAGGACTGCTACGCTACACTTGCTTGTTTCAGTGGCTTGCAAGCTGTTGCCAGAGGCCCCTCAAATATAAAACGGCTGTAGGTATAATTTTTACTTATAATTTATATATTATTTATATATTATATTATTTATTCAACAAAGTTATTTATATATTATTTATAAATAAATAAACTATATTTTTAAATAATTCATTGATTTATTATTCAGTTTATTTGAAGTGGTTATAATAACTTTGCCTCTGCCGAGGACCCCTTATTATGGGAAAAGAAACTTAAGTCGTTGTACCTATGGGACAGGTAGCTGGGGTTTTTAGGACTGTTACCCTACGCTTGCTTGTTTCAGTGGCCTGCAAGCTATTGCCAGAGGTCCCTCAAAAGTAAAACGGCTACAAGTACAATTTTTACTTATATTTTATGTATTATTTATATTTTATTTATTCACCAAAATTATTTATGTATTATTTATAAATATATAAAGTATATTTTTTAATAATTCATTGATTTATTATTATTGTTTAATTTGAAGAGGTTATAATACCTTTGCCTCTGCTAAAGACCCATTTTTACGGGGAAAGAAACTTAAGCCGTTGTACCTATGGGACAGGTAGCTGGTGTTTTTAGGACTGCTACGCTCCACTTGCTTGTTTTAGTGGCTTGCAAGCTGTTGCCAGAGGTCCCTCAAAAGTAAAGCGGCTATAAGCACAATTTTTACTTATAATTTACATATTATTTAATTACCAAAGTTATTTATATATTATTTTAAATATATAAAGTATATTTTTCAACAATTCATCATTTTATTATTAATGTTTAAGTTGAAGAGATTATAATAACTTTGCTCTGACGAAGACCCCTTTTTATGGGGAAAGAAACTTAAGCCGTTGTACCTATGGGACAGGTAGCTGGTGTTTTTAGGACTGTTACGCTACGCTTGCTTGATTAAGTGGCTTGCAAGCTGTTGCCAGAGGTCCCTCAAAAGTAAAACGGCTACATGTACAATTTTTACTTATAATTTATATATTATTTATATTTTATATTATTTATTGACCAAAGTTATTTATATATTATTTATAAATATATAAAGTATATTTTTCAATAATTCATTGATTTATTATTAATGTTTAATTTGAAGAGATTATAATAACTTTGCCTCTGCTGAAGACCCCTTTTTACGGGGAAAGAAACTTAAGATGTTGTACCTATGAGACAGGTAGCTGGTGTTTTTGGGACTGCTACGCTCCACTTGCTTGTTTCAGTGGATTGCAAGCTGTTGCCAGTGGTCCCTCAAAAGTAAAACGGCTATAAGCACAAATTTTACTTATAATTTATATATTCTTTATATTTTATATTATTTAATGACCAAAGTTATTTATATATTATTTTTAAATATTTAATGTATATTTTTCAACAATTCATCATTTTATTATTAATGTTTAATTTGAAGAGATTATAATAACTTTGCCTCTGACGAAGACCCCTTTTATGGGGAAAGAAACTTATGCCGCTGTACCTATGGGACAGGTAGCTGGTGTTTTTAGGACTGTTACGCTACGCTTGCTTGTTTAAGTGGCTGCAAGCTGTTGCCAGAGGTCCCTCAAAAGAAAAACGGCTACAAGTATAATTTTTATTTATTATTTATATATTATTTATATTTTATATTATTTATTGACCAAAGTTATTTATATATTATTTATAAATATATAAAGTATATTTTTCAATAATTCATTGATTTATTATTAATGTTTAATTTGAAGAGATTATAATAACTTTGCCTCTGCTGAAGACCCCTTTTTACGGGGAAAGAAACTTAAGATGTTGTACCTATGAGACAGGTAGCTGGTGTTTTTGGGACTGCTACGCTCCACTTGCTTGTTTCAGTGGATTGCAAGCTGTTGCCAGTGGTCCCTCAAAAGTAAAACGGCTATAAGCACAATTTTTACTTTTAATTTATATATTATTTATATTTTATATTATTTAATGACCAAATTTATTTATTTATTATTTTTAAATATATAAATTATATTTTTCAATAATTCATTGATTTATTATTAATTTTTAATTTGAAGAGGTTATAATAACTTTGCCTCTGCTGAAGACCCCTTTTTACGGGGAAAGAAATTTAAGTTGTTGTATGTAAGAACCCGCACCGTTAAATAATGTATTTTATTTAATTAATTATGCAAAAATAGGAAATGATTTCATAATTGACCATAATAATTATTATGAGGCTTAAATAAATATAGTAATTGGTTTTGATTACTGAAAATCGCTTTTCGGAAGAAAAATGCAGATACCGGTTCTGCTAGTCGGTATAAATGCGTACCGAAAAAGTATCCTGGAAAATTAAAATAAGTGCATGATAATTACTAGAATATTATGCAGGACTTGTAAAATGAGTTTCAAGTTAAAATAATGAGAACTGGTGCCAGAACTGATACTGGCTATGGAAAAACGCGTACCGGAAAGGTGCTCGGAAAATTATAAAAAATATATAATAAATCTTAGAAAATTGTGTAGTTTAGAATCCTAAGTGTGGGATTAAAATGCTAAGCGTAGCTATTTTTGCTCATACTGTGTGTTTTATTTGAAAGTGACTATATATACTCTTTTTAAAGGGCACTAAGCCCTAGAAAACTACCCTATGCGTGAGTTGTTGAAGAGGCTGATCATCTTGAGCATTTCTCCTTGTTCTCCACCTTCCCTTGAGCAAAGTTGCTACCTTTTTGCTTTGATCCTTCACTTTCTTCTTAGAAACACTTGTGTGAGTGGCTCGTGAGGGTGAGAGTTTGCCATTTCTGCATTTCCTGTCCCTGTTTTGTTGAGTTCTTGGGCTGAGTTTGGGTTGAGTGAGTGTTGTGAGCTTTTCCTTGGTTGTGGGAGCTTCAAGTGATCATCTTTGTGGAGAAAGGACCCATCTTGGTGAGCATTTTCGTGCACCCTTTTGTGACAGCACCTTGAGGCTGTTTGAGAGCTCTAAGAGCACCTTCCTTCTCTGTTTTTGAGTGGTGGTATGATCACCAACCTTTAACTTGGGTTTTAATGCTTAAAAATAAAAGCTTGATGCATGTTAAGGCTTAAAGATGATAACTTGATGTGGGGTAATGTCAAACACACCTAGAAATGCATGATTTAGGGTTTAAAATCGGTAAAAACCCAACCTTGATGGATATCTTCACGAAATGCAGTTTCTGCATTCTGTCGTGAAATATCCGGATATGTGCCCGTGAAATATCCGGATATGGTATCCGGATATTGGACATCCGGATGTGGGGACTTGGTATCCGGATATTGGATATCCGTATATGCGGATCAGGATATCCGGATATGGTATATCCGGATATGGACTGTGAGATATCCGGATATTGCATATCCGGATATGCCCCCGAGGAATATCCGGATATTCTGGGATTTCGAAGAACAGTAGCTGTGCTGTGTGAACAGTGGGGGTTTGTAGACCCTAGATTAATGAAGTTGAACTTCTGTAATTAATGAGTTAAGTCAGAATCATGTGATTAAGGGCTTATGGCTTTGTTAGAAGCCTTAAGACGTAAAACGTAATGTTAAGGCGTTGTCTTTAAGTTGTATGCATGTGGTACATGTTTATTGATTTATTATTGGTCCATATCAGATTGTGAGGCTGCTGTGTTTGGACTTTGAGCTTGTGGCATTGGATAGTGAGCTTAGAGGTAAGCTTTCGTGTCCTCGGTTTAGCCATCTTGTGGTTCCACCATGTCCCATGGGGATATGGTATATGCATGCTGTGTTACATGCTTTTGATGATTTGGAAATGCTGTTGAGCTATTATATGCAATGTGCCTTGTTGATATGCATGGATGAGGTGCAAGCGGTGTTCCTTGTACTACATGTAGGCATAGACGTATTCTTACATTTCTCTGGCCAGTAGAATAGTGATTACACACATGCCATAGATATCTGTTGCACTGTATAGTTTTGAAACTGATATTGAAATTACTGCTTTTGAACTTATGCACATGTAAGTGAGCTTGGGGTGCAAGATCCTTGAGGACCCCTTGTCTTATTGAGATTTCTGGTTTAGAGATCTCACCCCACGTTTAGGGAATGCTTATTTCAGGTTCAGGTAATGTTGAGGCTTCTAGTGGCAGGAGGCCAGAGCTTAGTTGATTATGCTGTTTATGTTTTCAGTTTCAGTTTATGTTTATGGCTACCTTGTTGAGACGATGTTTATTTGGGGAGCATGGGATTGTCCATGACACATAGAATTGTTATGTTTATGTCATTATGATTTGGAGTTGTAATAATTGTATCAGGATTATGGCCCGGATTCCTAGTTGTGGATCCGTGGTTTAGATACACACTTTATTTTTATATTAAGGTATTTCAGTAGATGTCTTATTGCAATTTACATTCAGGCGGCGATATTTTTATGAAATTGATTAAGTAATCAACTTGGCTAAGTATAATGACGTCATAATTGAAAAGAAAAAGTTTATTCCGCTATTTTAATTAAGCGTAGCTTAATACGATGTAATGTAATATCCCAAGTATACACGGGGTGTTACATTTTATGGTATTAGAGCAACGATTCTAGGGAAAATCCTGTATGTATTGCAATAATTAGGATGTTTGGTTGTGTCTGTCTTTGTGTTTGCTCCATTGGATTTTATTATGATAATGCATAGGTAATCACATTGCGTGGGCCTGATCAACTCATAATTTGTGTAACTTGTGCAGAGACATCGTAGGACCCTGGAGAACACGAGAGACTGGTGAGGATAAGCACGATCCTGTCCTGACTGCATTGGCTGAGATGCAGGCGACCCGACAAGCCGATCAGGAGGCCATGAGATTGGCAAACCTAGCCATGCTGGACGCCGTCAGAGAGGCGAACAGGAAGGCTACTGAGGACGTGTTGGAAGCCAACCGGATGGCGAACATGACCATGTTTAGAGTCATGTTGGAGGAAATGAGGAATGGTCCCGATGTTGGCCATGCACCTCCGCCACCACCTCCACCGCTGCCACCTCCACCTCTACCCAGTCTGCAGGATGACTCTCAGAGTCAGATGGGTGATGCCGGTCACTTCGTGAGGGCCATGCAGACCGTCCCGGTTGTTGCGGATCGTGATGAGATCGACCACAGGCTGAATGCTTTTCGTAAGCATAAACCACCTTCTTTTGATGGGTCTTTTGATCCTGTTGCTGCGGCTCGATGGCTTCAAGCGTTGGACAAGATTTTCAGGGTTATGCAGTGCACCGATCCACAGAAGCTGATGTTTGCCACATACATGCTGGAGGGTGATGCCCACGAGTGGTGGACGAACACTTCTCATATCTACCAGATGCAGGGTCACGAGGTGACGTGGGCTTTGTTTGAGGACTTTTTCTTGGGTCAGTACTTCCCATATGACGCTCAGGAGAGGCAGCAGGGAGAGTTTGATCGGTTAGTTCAGGGTTTGTTGTCGGTGGACGAATACCTGGCCAAGTTTAACCAGTTGTTGAAGTTTGCTCATTTCAGGATGGCGAGGCCTACTCCTACTTACTTGGCTGCTAAGTTCCGCATGGGACTTACTGATGATCTTGCTAGTTCTGCTTCCAGAGATTTCGGGACACTTGTTCAGCAATGTCGCGATATAGAGGACTTCTACAGTTCGAGCAAGGCCAAGGTTGTAGAGGCGACGAAGGTTGTTGCTGGTAGTTCCACTTCTTGGAGAGACAGGAAGTATGGGAACAAAGGAAAAGGTAAACAGATGGCAGCTCGGCAGGCGCCGAATCAATACAAGAGGACTTCTACTCCGGGGAACGTAGCGAGACCTCCTGCTCCTAGATGTTCGGGATGCGGGAAGACTCACTTTGGGCCGTGTTCTACCGGCCAGTTGATTTGCTTTCAGTGTGGCAAGGAGGGCCACTTCTCCAGAGACTGTCCGTCGGCAACGACGAGAGCGGCTGCAGTTCAGGCAGTGCCACTTCAGATAGTCCCTCTTCCACCTACTACGGCACCGGCAGTTCCACCGTCTTCTGGCAGAGTCTATACTTTGGATCGTCAGCATTCGGACCGAGCTCCGAACCTTGTGAGAGGTACTGTTATGATTGGTGCATCAGCTGTTGATGTTTTGTTTGACTCTGGGGATACGCATTCGTTTGTTGCTACCCCGATTGCTGTGGGGCTTGGGTTGCCCAGTGATGTGCTTTCTCCACCGTTGCGGGTTACCACCGCCACCGGAGAATTACCCTACTCACCTTGGAGTTGGCTGCTATTGTGTTTGCTTTCAAGATTTGGAGGCATTATCTGTTTGGCTTGAGGTTCGTGGTGTTCAGTGACCACAAGAGTTTGAAGTATCTGTTCGACCAGAAGGAGCTGAACATGAGGCAGAGAAGATGGATGGAGTTCATTAAGGATTACGACTTTGAGTTGAAGTACCATCCTGGCAAGGCCAATGTGGTAGCTGATGCTTTGAGCCAGAAACCCGGGAGCTCATCCAGTTTGTTACTTGGTAACTTTGATGTGATCGAGAAGTTCAGAAATCTGGCAGTGACCGATCCGTGCAAGGATGTACTTCTCGAGATGGAAGCAACAAATGTGGTGAATGACTTGTTAGAAAGAATCAAAGAGGCACAAGTTAAGAGTGAGTGTCTAGAATATGTGAAGAACCAGGCCGGTGTGTCTTGGAATGATGATGGATTGCTTTTGTTTCAGCAGAAGATTGTGGTTCCTCGAGGTCCGTTGACCAAAGAGGTTATGGCAGAAGGCCATAAGGGTCAGTTTTCTATCCACCCTGGTGCGACTAAGATGTATCAAGACCTGAAGAAGAACTTCTGGTGGCCGGGCATGAAGAAAGATGTTGATGTTTTTGTGTCTAAGTGTCTGGTTTGCCAGAAGGTGAAGATTGAACATCAGAGACCGTCTGGTGAACTTCAACCTCTCGATGTACCACAGTGGAAGTGGGAAGGTATTTCCATGGATTTCGTTGTGGGTTTGCCGAAGACTCAGGCAGGTTGTGACTCTATCTGGGTCATTGTGGACAGACTGACGAAGTCTGCCCATTTTCTTCCAGTGAAGGTGAGCTTCACTACAGAGCAGTTAGCCAAACTATATGTTCGCGAGATTGTGAGGCTGCATGGGGTGCCCGAGAGTATCATCAGTGATAGGGACCCGAAGTTCACATCTCGGTTCTGGGAGGCGCTGCAGGAGGCTTTCGGTACGCAGTTGAGATTGAGTACCGCCTATCACCCTCAGACTGATGGACAGACTGAGCGGACTATCCAGACCTTGGAGGACATGTTGCGGGCTTGCAAGTTGGAGCAGGGCTCGACATGGGATAGGTACCTTCCGTTGGTAGAAATTTCTTACAACAACAGCTTTCATGTTAGCCTGGGCATGGCGCCCTACGAAGCACTGTATGGTAGGAGGTGTCAGACTCCTACTTGTTGGTCTGAGGTTGGAGACAAGGAGCTTTTTGGCTTGGACTTTGTCCAAGATACCACCTTGCAGATCCAGATGATCCGTGAAAAGTTGAAGCAGTCGCAGAATCGCCAGAAGAGCTACTATGATGTCAAGCATCGTCCGCTGGAGTTCAGCGAGGGTGAGCACGTGTTTCTGAGGCTTTCACCCGTCACCGGTGTTGGTCGGGCGTTGGGAGTGAGGAAGCTGAGCCCGCGATATATAGGGCCATACCAGATCCTTGGTAGAGTAGGACCTGTTGCCTACCAGCTTGCCTTGCCTCCAAACTTGGCTAACATCCACGACGTGCTTCACGTGTCTCAGCTTTGGAGGTACATAGTAGATCCTTCGCACGTGATGAAACCTGATGATGTGGAAGTTCGGGAGAACATAAAGACTCCCGTCGAACCACTTAAGATTCTCGATCGTGGCGAGAAGCAGCTGAGAAGCAAGATCATTCCGATGGTCAAAGTGCAATGGTCAGGAAGAACTCCTGAGGAGTGTACTTGGGAGCGAGAGGACGAGCTTCTCTGGCAGTACCCCGAGTTTCGACCAGGTATGTTTCTGATTTTGAGGACAAAATCCTAAAAAGGTGAGGTGATTGTAAGAACCCGCACCGTTAAATAAGGTATTTTATTTAATTAATTATGCAAAAATAGGAAATGATTCCATAATTGACCATAATAATTATTATGAGGCTTAAATAAATATAGTAAGTGGTTTTGATTGCTGAAAGTCGCTTTTCGGAAGAAAAGTGCAGATACCGGTTCTGCTAGTCGGTATAAATGCGTACCGAAAAAGTATCCCGGAAAATTAAAATAAGTGCATGATAATTACTAGAATATTATGTAGGACTTGTAAAATGAGTTTCAAGTTAAAATAATGACAACTGGTGCCATAACTGATACTGGCTATGGAAAAACGCGTACCGGAAAGGTGCTCGAAAATTATGCAAAAAATATGATAAATCTTAGAAAATTGTGTAGTTTCAGAATCCTAAGTTTGGGATTAAAATGCTAAGCGTAGCTATTTTTGCTTGTTGGGTGGTTTGCTGATGGTGGAAAATATAAGTACTAAGTAAGGGACGTTCCTCTGTTCTTGCAGAACACAGATTCGTTCCTTAGTTCCAACCCAAGTGCGCAAGTGCACGCATCAAGTAATAAAGGGAGTATTAATGCCCAAATTATCGTTTCACAAGGATAGAGTTCCAATTGTTGTCTTATTACTGTTTATAAAGAATGAAAATGAGAAGAAAAGTTAGTAAATGAACTGCCTGGCCAAACGTTCCCTACTGTCTTGACAACGTTCCTCAGGAACAGTAGGTTCAATCTGGTGACACACAGTTGCTCGCTTCGTTATGTATGTGATCCTTCCTGCTAAGAAGAAGGTGAGATAATAATCATTGGAGTTTTTATGAGTACTAGATAATAAAAAGTAAAAACTACTAAAACAGAAATAACTATAATCAAGAGACAACAGGGTGGGGGTTAAAACAGTTTAACAGAAGGAACAGATTCACTGCTTCACTCTTAAAGGGGCTGTTTTCTCTGCTCAAGACTTAGCACTTTCTGGCTTTGTCCCAGTTTCTTTGCCTGCCAACTCTGATTCCTCGGCTCATGGACTAGATGGCTCACAAGTTTCCATATTCCTACGGCTTCCTTGACTCCAACAGGTACTTAGTTCAGAACCTTAAAGTGGACGAGTTGGCCCCTTATTCCTAAGGTGACCAGTAGCATTTTTGCCATGACATCTACCTTCCCCCAATGGTTGAGCTGTCTGAAATCCCTTCCTCATGGAAGATCCTTTCTCAATATGTACCCAATTTCCATTGGCGCACAATGAATATAGCTCACTCAACCAAAGAAAGACAAAAAGCTTCGGTCAAGAGATTTGAAAACAATTCTTTAAGAGTTTCACAGTTTACCCGTTCCACAGATAGTTCAGCTCATAGTTGATAGTTTAAACATAATTATTCTTAACTGAAATCACATAGACCTGAGATTCAGTCAAGAGATAACGAGTGGGACGAATAATTAAAAAGACAGTTACAAAAAGGAAATAGAAAATGGAGAAAGGTGGATAGTTGCTCGTGAGGAGTCTTTAATGGTTGATACAGAAATAGAAGAAAAAGTTGTCCCTTAACTACAGTTACAACTTAAAAAGAAACTAAACTACTAACTAACACTACTACTAGGTGATCTCTTCCTTTCGGACTTCATACCCTCCAGGATTCGATGATGTTTTTGAGTGAGGGTTGTCCTATTTATAGCTGGAAGAAGGGTGGAAAACTGGTAAATCCTTTGGAGCTGCTTGCTTGAATTGAGGGGAAGGGACGCTGACATTGGCGTGTGGAGGCTGTGCAGTTTTACTGAATTGGGCAAGGTTGGTGATGATTAGCCGCTGTTTGCAGGTCATCCCATGCCTTGCTTTCCTTTTCGACCAATGAGAACGCTGGGTTCTCTGCTCTTCACGTGTATATCCATTTGAATGGTTCACCGCCTTACTTTTTGGACGATTGCAGTCTTACGTCACCTGCAAAATTGTACAAAAGCATTAAATGCATATAGCAGGTGCATTAAATGCGTCCCAATCCGTTCCCCTTTAATATATTTTAAAGGAATACGTCACCATCCATTCCCCCACTGTGTTTTTGTCACAAATGTGTAAAACAAGTGATTTTCATGCATAAGTTGCTCATCAGATGAGGGAACGTCTGGTATTTTGCCATCAAAATGGGCTTAGATGGGAACGGTTTTACGTCCCATCATTGCTCATACTGTGTGTTTTATTTGAAAGTGACTATATATACTCTTTTTAAAGGGCACTAAGCCCTAGAAAACTACCCTATGCGTGAGTTGTTGAAGAGGCTGATCAGCTTGAGCAATTCTCCTTGTTCTCCACCTTCCCTTGAGCAAAGTTGCTACCTTTTTGCTTTGATCCTTCACTTTCTTCTTGGAAACACTTGTGTGAGTGTCTTGTGAGGGTGAGAGTTTTCCATTTCTGCATTTCCTGTCCCTGTTTTGTTGAGTTCTTGGGCTGAGTTTGGGTGAGTGAGTGTTGTGAGCTTTTCCTTGGTTGTGGGAGCTTCAAGTGATCATCTTTGTGGATAAAGGATACATCTTGGTGTGCATCTTCGTGCACCCTTTTGTGAGAGCACCTTGAGGCTGTTTGAGAGCTCTAAGAGCACCTTCCTTCTCTGTTTTTGAGTGGTGGTATGATCACCAACCTTTAACTTGGGTTTTAATGCTTAAAAAAGAAAGCTTGATGCATGTTAAGGCTTAAAGATGATAACTTGATATTGGGTAATGTCAAACACAACTAGAAATGCATGATTTAGGGTTTAAAATCGGTAAAAACCCAACATTGATGGATATCTTCACGAAATGCAGTTTCTGCATTCTGTCGTGAAATATCCGGATACGTGCCCGTGAAATATTCGGATATGTGATATCCGGATATGGTATCCGGATATTGGACATCCAGATATGGGGACTTGGTATCCGGATATTGGATATCCGGATATGGGGATCAGGATATCCGGATATGGTATATCCGGATATGGACTGTGAGATATCTGGATATTGGATATCCGGATATGCCCCCGAGGAATATCCGGATATTCTGGGATTTCGAAGAACAGTAGCTGTGCTGTGTGAACAGTGAGGGTTTGTAGACCCTAGATTAATGAAGTTGAACTTCTGTAATTAATGAGTTAAGTCAGAATCATGTGATTAAGGGCTTATGGCTTTGTTGGAAGCCTTAAGATGTAAAACATAATGTTAGGGCGTTGTCTTTAAGTTGTATGCATGTGGTACATGTTTATTGATTTATTATTGGTCCATATCAGATTGTGAGGCTGCTGTGTTTGGACTTTGAGCTTGTGGCATTGGATAGTGAGCTTAGAGGTAAGCTTTCGTGTCCTTGGTTTAGCCATGTTGTGGTTCCACCATGTCCCATTGGGATATGGTATATGCATGCTGTGTTAAATGCTTTTGATGATTTGGAAATGTTGTTAAGCTATTATATGCAATGTGCCTTGTTGATATGCATGGAGGTGTTCCATCCTGTAACGGTAAGCCTGAGTATGTAGAACATACAATATGGTGAGGTTGTGGATGAGGTGCAAGCGGTGTTCCTTGTACTACATGTAGGCATAGACGTATTCCTACATTTCTCTGGCCAGTAGAATAGTGATTACACACATGCCATAGATATCTGTTGCACTGCATAGTTTTGAAACTGATATTGAAATTACTGCTTTTGAACTTATATTGCACATGTAAGTGATCATGGGGTGGAAGATCCTTGAGGACCCCTTGTCTTACTGAGATTTCTGGTTTAGAGATCTCACCCCACGTTTGGGGAATGCTTATTTCAGGTTCAGGTAATGTTGAGGCTTCTAGTGGCAAGAGGCCAGAGCTTAGTTGATTATGCTGTTTATGTTTTCAGTTTTAGTTTATGTTTATGGCTACCTTGTTGAGACGATGTTTATTTGGTGAGCATGGGGATTGTCCATGACACATAGAATTGTTATGTTTATGTCTTTATGATTTGGAGTTGTAATAATTGTGTCAGGATAATGGCCCGGATTCCTAGTTGTGGATCTGTGGTTTAGATACACACTTTATTTTTATATTAAGGTATTTCAGTAGATGTCTTATTGCAATTTACATTCAGGCGATATTTTTATAAAATTGATTAAGTAATCAACTTGGCTAAGTATAATGACATCATAATTGAAAAGAAAAAGTTTATTCCGCTATTTTAATTAAGCGTAGCTTAATACGATGTAATGTAATATTCCGAGTATACACGGGGTGTTACATTGTACCTATGGGACAGGTAGCTCGTGTTTTTAGGACTGCTACGCTCCACTTGCTTGTTTCAGTGGATTGCAAGCTGTTGCCAGAGGTCCCTCAAAAGTAAAACGGCTACAAGCACAATTTTTACTTATAATTTATATATTATTTATATTTTATATTATTTAATGACCAAATTTATTTGTATATTATTTTTAAACATTTAAAGTATATTTTTCAACAATTCATCGTTTTATTATTAATGTTTAATTTTAAGAGATTATAATAACTTTGCCTCTGACGAAGACCCCTTTTTTGGGGAAAGAAACTTAAGCCGCTGTACCTCTGGGACAGGTAGCTGGTGTTTTTAGGACTGTTACGCTACGCTTGCTTGTTTCAGTGGCTTGCAAGCTGTTGCCAAAGGTCCCTCAAAAGTAAAACGGCTACAAGTACAATTTTTACTTATAATTTATATATTATTTATTCACGAAAGTTATTTATATATTATTTATAAATATATAAAGTATATTTTTCAATAATTCATTGATTTATTATTAATGTTTAATTTGAAGAGGTTATAATAACTTCGCCTCTGCTAAAGACCCCTTTTTACGGGGAAAGAAACTTAAGACGTTGTACCTATGGGACAGGTAGCTGGTGTTTTTAGGACTGCTACGCTCCACTTGCATGTTTCAGTGGCTTGCAAGCTGTTGCCAGAGGTCCCTCAAAAGTAAAACGGCTATAAGCACAATTTTTACTTATAATTTATATACTATTTATATTTTATATTATTTAATGACCAAAGTTATTTATATATTATTTTTAAATATATAAAGTATATTTTTCAACAATTCATCGTTTTATTATTAATGTTTAATTTGAAGAGATATAATAACTTTGCCTCTGACGATGACCCATTTTATGGGGAAAGAAACTTATGCCGCTGTACCTATGGGACAGGTAGCTGGTGTTTTTAGGACTATTACGCTACACTTGCTTGTTTCAGTGGCCTGCAAGCTGTTGCCAGAGGTCCCTCAAAAGTAAAACGCTACAAGTATAATTTTTATTTATAATTTTTATTTTATTTATATTTTATATTATTTATTCACCAAAGTTATTTATATATTATTTATAAATATATAAAGTATATTTTTCAATAATTCATTGATTTATTATTAATGTTTAATTTGAAGAGGTTATAATAACTTTGCCTCTGCTGAAGACCCTTTTTTACGGGGAAAGAAACTTAAGCTGTTGTACCTATGGGACTGGTAGCTGGTGTTTTTAGGACTGCTACGCTCCACTTGCTTGTTTCAGTGGATTGCAAGCTGTTGCCAGAGGTCCCTCGAAAGTAAAACGGCTATAAGCACAATTTTTACTTATAATTTATATATTATTTATATTTTATATTATTTAATGACCAAATTTATTTATATATTATTTTTAAATATATAAAGTATATTTTTCAACAATTCATCGTTTTATTATTAATGTTTAATTTGAAGAGATTATAATAACTTTGCCTCTGACGAATAACCCTTTTATGGGGAAAGAAACTTAAGCTGCTGTACCTCTGGGACAGGTAGCTGGTGTTTTTAGGACTGTTACGCTACGCTTGCTTGTTTCAGTGGCTTGCAAGCTGTTGCCAAAGGTTCCTCAAAAGTAAAACGGCTACAAGTACAATTTTTAATTATTATTTATATATTATTTATTCACCAAAGTTTTTTATATATTGTTTATAAATATATAAAGTATATTTTTCAATAATTCATTGATTTATTATTAATATTTAATTTGAAGAGGTTATAATAACTTTGCCTCTGCTAAAGACCCCTTTTTACGGGGAAAGAAACTTAAGCCGTTGTACCTATGGGAAAGGTAGCTGGTATTTTTAAGACTGCTACGCTCCACTTGCTTGTTTCAGTGGCTTGCAAGCTGTTTCCAGAGGTCCCTCAAAAGTAAAACGGCTATAAGCACAATTTTTACTTATAATTTATATATTATTTATATTGTATATTATTTAATGACCAAAGTTATTTATATATTATTTTAAATATATAAAGTATATTTTTCAACAATTAATCATTTTATTATTAATGTTTAATTTGAAGAGATTATAATAACTTTGCCTCTGACGAAGACCTTTTTTTGTGGGGAAAGAAACTTAAGCTGTTGTACCTATGGGACAGGTAGCTGGTGTTTTTAGGACTGTTATGCTACGCTTGCTTGTTTCAGTGGCCTGCAAGTTGTTGCCAGAGGTCCCTCAAAAGTAAAACGGCTACAAGTACAATTTTTATTTATAATTTATATATTATTTATATTTTATATTATTTATTCACCAAAGTTATTTATATATTATTTATAAATATATAAAGTATATTTTTGAATAATTCATCGATTTATTGTTAAGTTTATTTGAAGTGGTTATAATAACTTTGCCTCTGCTGAGGACCCCTTTTATGGGAAGAGAAACTTACGGCGCTGTACCTGTGGGACAGGTAGCTGGTGTTTTTAGCAGTGTTTAAAATCTTGGCCCGGCCATCGACCCGGCCGAGGTCAGGGTTCATTCGGGGTGTCACAGGGTCACTACGCTGAACTGGTTTTATTTATTAAAAAAATATAAATATATATATCCTATATGAAAATATTTAAAAACAAACCAACACTCATCAAAAATTCAAAATATACTTAACATAATTCACCAATTACAACCACAAGTCAATATTACACAACCTAATTAAAGTATCAATATACCAAAGTACAAAACTCATATTCTAATTAGGTCACTACGCTGACCCGATTCTGCCTCTTTTGAGAAGATCCCTGACAAAGAAAAATTTAAAGGAAGTAAGAATGAGTTTTTGTTTTCTATCGACGATCGTAAGGTTTTCATTTGAATAGATAAAATTCTTACTTTTTCTAGAAGATTCACTACAACGAGGTAAAGATTGAAGACGTCTAGGTCGTTAGGAGAGAAGAGAACGATTAGATTTAGGTTTGCAAGAATTTTTTTTTAAAATAAAACGATGTTGTTTCGTGGAATTAAAAAAAAAACATGCAGTGACCCCCTTTGACCCTTTTGACTCGGGAGTCACTGAAACCAGACCGGGTTTTGGGGGTCGAAGGGGTCGATATGCATATTGGGTCCAACTTGTGACTCCAACCCTCAGAGGGGAGAGGTCAGGGTTGACCCGGGTTAACCCGGGAGGTGGGGTAGGGTTTTAAAACACTGGTTTTTAGGACTGTTACGCTACGCTTGCTTGTTTCAGTGGCCTGCAAGCTGTTGCCAGAGGTCCCTCAAAAGTAAAACGGCTACAAGTACAATTTTTACTTATAATTTATATATTATATATATATATTTCATATTATTTATTGACCAAAGTTATTTATATATTATTTATAAATATATAAAGTATATTTTTCAATAATTCATCGATTTATTATTAATGTTTAATTTGAAGAGGTTATAATAACTTTGCCTCTGACGAACACCCTTTTTTATGAGGAAAGAAACTTAAGCCGCTGTACCCATGGGACAGGTAGCTAGTGTGTTCAGGACTGTTATGCTACACTTGCTTGTTTTAGTGGCTTGCAAGCTGTTGACCTTCCCCGTAAAAAAGGCTCTTCAGCAGAGGCAAAGATATTATAACCTCTTCAAATTAAACATTAATAATAAATCGATGAATTATTGAAAAATATACTTCATATATTTATAACTAATATATAAATAACTTTGGTCAAAAAATAATATAATATATAAACAATATACAAATTATAAGTCAAAATTGTGCTTATAGCCATTTTACTTTTGAGGGACATCTGGCAACAGCTTGCAAGCCACTGAAACAAGCAAGTGTTGCGTAGCAGTCCTAAAAACACCAGCTACCTGTCCCATAGGTACAACGGCTTAAGTTTCTTTCCTCATAAAAAGGGGCCTTCGTCAAAGGCAAAGTTATTATAACCTCTTCAAATTAAACATTAATATTAAAAAGGTGAATTATTGAAAAATATACTTTATATATTTAAAAATAATATATAAAGAACTTTGGCCAATAAATAATATAAAATATAAATAATATATAAATTATAAGTAAAAATTGTGCTTACAGCCGTTTTACTTTTGAGGGACCTCTGGTAACAGCTTGCAAGCCACTGAAACAAGCAAGTGTAGTGTAGCAGTCCTAAAAACACCAGCCACCTGTCCCATAGGTACAGCGGCTTAAGTTTCCTTCTCCGTAAAAAAGGCTATTCAGCAGAGGCAAAGTTATTATAACCTCTTCAAATTAAACATCAATAATAAATCGATGAATTATTGAAAAATATACTTCATATATTTACAAATAATATATAAATAACTTTGGTGAATAAATAATATAATATATAAACAATATATAAATTATAAGTAAAAATTGTACTTACAAACGTTTTATTTTTGAGAGGCCTCAGGAAATAGCTTGCAAGCCACTAAAACAAGCAAGTGTAGCGTAGTAGTCCTAAAAACACCAGCTACCTGTCCCATGGGTCCAACGGCTTAAGTTTCTTTCCCCATAAAAAGGGGTCTTCAGCAGAGGCAAAGTTAATATAACCTCTTCAAATTAAACATTAATAATAAATGGATGAATTATTGAAAAATATACTTTATATATTTATAAATAATATATAAATAACTTTGGTCAATAAATAATATAAAATATAAATAATATATAAATTATAACTAAAAATTGTACTTATAGCCGTTTTACTTTTGAGGGACCTCTGGCAACAACTTGCAAGCCACTAGAACAAGCAAGTGTAGCGTAGCATTCCTAAAAACACCACCTACATGTCCCATATGTACACCGGCTTAAGTTTCTTTCCTTATAAAAAGGGGTCTTCGTCAGCGGCAAAGTTATTATAACCTCTTCAAATTAAAAATTAATATTAAGATGAATTATTGAAAAATATTCTTTATATATTTAAAAATAATATATAAATAACTTTGACCAATAAATAATATAAAATATAAAAAATATATAAATCATAAGTAAAAATTGTGCTTATAGCCGTTTTACTTTTGAGGGACCTCTGGCAATATAACACCTCACAATTTTAAATTAAGTGTTTAAAATATTAAGTGAGTAATTAAGTGAAGAATTAGTGAAAATCCTAAAGATTAGGTCAAAATACAAAGAAAGGGCAAAACGGTAATTAGCCAACACACAACCCTAGGAAGAAAAAAAATTGAGTAGAAGGTCTCAGATGATAAAAATAACCCTGGAAATGGATTCAGAACGAAAAATTGAGTGGATAGACAAGTTTCAGAAAAATCTGTGAATAGTGTTTTTCGCGGGAAAAAATACCGCAATATGATTGCACCGTAAAATGTGCTAGTTGAGTTTTGAGCTCTAGGTTTCAAATATGATTTATAAATGGTCCATAGAACTAGTAAATATGATTTCTGATAATATTTGATGAATTTAAGTTAGTTTGGGGAAGCGTGTCAAAGGTGCGCGCAATAGCTTAAAACAGTGTTTTCTCCGAATGATCGGAAAGCTCCGGCTTCATCTGATCAAGTATAATTAAAGGAGAATGGTTAATGTTAAAAACTAGAGTTTCTAAATAGGTTGTGAATTTTTGGACGTTTAGTGAAAGTAGGGTGAATTTTACATCGCGTGAGGTGGCGTGGGACCCACCCCACTTAAGTCCACTTATCCAAAAAACCGATCAGCCCTCCTCTCTTAGGCATCTTAGGGTTTTAATTTTCTTCCTTGCTAAATCAACCATTTCTCAACCAAATTGAGTGATTTTTATGTTGAAATTTATTGGAAACAACATTCCAAACACATTGGTGGTATCCATTCCCCTTGAAAACCTCTCATTGGTGAGTTATAGCCCAAAGTCAGCTGCGAATTTTTGGGGAAAAATGGATGTTCATGGAACTTTTTGATCTTCTATTGCTTAGTGGAGTCTTGGGGTAGCTTCTAGCCTTTGGTGTGAGTATGTTTCCATCCCATTTACATGGTTTAATCGTGATTGGTTTTTTGGAAACCTAAAGCTTGATTTGATGATGTGTTGTGTTAGAGAGCTCAATTGGGAAAAGTTTGTACATGAAAGTGTCTTAGAATAATGTATATTAGTGATAAATGCAATGAAAATTTTTGGTGAAAAATGTTGATTTTAACTTAGGAAAAATTTGAGTACTCATGATGTGGAAATTTGGAAAAGGTGTTGTGATGTTAATAATGAGTTGTTGGATGATTATATGATGATATAATGGATTATGTGAGGGTTGGAGTGATTAAAATTGAGTGGAAATCCTTGGAGTGCCCTAGGTCACAACTTGGCTTTTAAAGAATAAATTAGGGAATTGATGTTGTTGGAAATTGCTTGAGTGATGAATTATGTGTTAAAAGGTAATTAGATGGGTTGTGTGGTGGTTGGCAAGTGGAAGAATCAAGGTGAAATAATAAGTTGTGTAATTGACATAAAGTGACCTAGAGTGAACTAATAAGCAAATCGATGCGTAAAAGACGTAAAACGTCGAAACGACACTTGAATTAGCCTTATGGCAACCTAAGGAAGCATAATAAAATGAGAAAGAAAATTTAGAAAAATAAATCCTAAAATAACACTACAATGGTTGAACCGTCATGGTGATGGGGAGGATTTTTGTGCTTTTTCGTGTTTTGACGTATACTGACGGCTGCACATGGCTGTATAGGTTGTCGTACGTCGACTTGAATCCCGAATATTGAATCAGTGAATTGCCCTTGGTCCTGAACCAAGTGGATTGAGGTAAGTGATTTAAGCAATGCATGTATAATTGTGAATTAGCATGTATTGTCTGAGTTTTGAGTGATTGAGAATGTCCTCTGTGTAGGCATTATGTGGTGTACCAAGTTGAAGAAAAAGCTGCTGCGGAGCTAAGTGAAAGAACAACTAAGGTAACCTCTTGGTACTGGGGCTTGTTCCCCTTTTCTGTTCCACCTTGCCAGTTGATGGCAATGGTAGGAAGTGTGTATGAGTAGTGTAGAACAGCATGAGCATGCATGCATTATTACAGTGGGTACTTATGTACCGAGTCTCTGGCCAGTAGATGAGTGTAGCCTTCGGGCAGTTTCATACTTCCACTGGATAGGTCTCCGAGAGGGAGTTCCAATTGACCTAGGGTCGTGGTGTGTGATCCGGATAGGAGCACGCTAGGAATGTCTCGGGTGTTATGGATGGAAGGGGTACCTTGGTTGTTGTTCTAGGAACACACCTTGGATGAAACCCATAGGCTTATATATGCCGAGGACGTTGCGTGGTATTTGTAGCTACCATTCCAGCTCTTCGTATTTTGTATCCCTATATTCCTCAGCTTCTCTAAATCCCTTGCTTTATCCCGTTTTAAGTGAAGTTGTTTTATATTAATTATATACATCGAAGTGAACCATTGGGCGGAGTTTTCTCCAGAACCTCTGGGTTACTGAGATATATTCGTATATCTCACCCCGTCTCGGGGCATTTATTTCAGGATGTAGCAGTGGAGCTGGAGCAGCGGGCAAGAGGTCCGCAGAGTGATTAGTGGAGCATTTACTTATTTTGCTTTTTGGTTGGCCGTGTGGCCTAGGCTAGACTTAGGGCATGAACATCTTTATGTATGTAGGCTGAGTTTCATTAGCATATTGTTCATGTCATTTTGCCTAAGTCTAGTAGTTTGTGTTATTCCATTTATGTAGTATTTTGTATTAAGTTGTAATATTGAAAGATTGTAAGTTAAAGTTTAAGTTTTAAGTTGTCAATTGTAAAGTAAATATTGTAATTGTACTTGATGCATGACATGATATGATGGAAGGGCCTTAGGCCTATTTTAGGTTTATGATTAATTGTATGATGGGAATATGCATGAAACCAGTGCTAGTGATTGAAATTATTTAACAATGTTATAAATGTATGTTATAAATGTATGTTATAAATGTAAACTGGATTGGGTTGTAAGTGCCCCAAGGCGTTGTTGGTCCTTGTGTGTGCCACCCATTGGATTTTAGTGGATTATTGTTGATTATTAGGTACATTTGAGGAACTAATGAGCTTATGTAAAATTGGGGATTTTAGGAAAAACAAAGGAAACTCTGGCGAATTTTTTGTAGAATTGGCATATATTAGACGAACTTCGGGAGACCATATCTCCCTCCACAGAGGTCCGATAGGGACGTGCCATACGCCATTTTGAAGCTTGAGATTTCCCCTACATTATGTCAAAATCTTAGAATGTTTGGAGCTGTTCACAAACCTGTGGAAGTCAGTGAACCGACTGCCCTGTTTTGCCCTGCACTTGGGGCTGAACTGGGCCTGTTTTGGGAATTTTATTTCCGCTTCGTTTATGAGTGAAATTAAGCGTATGATATATCAAATAGAAGCTTGAGGTGTCTAGCTTTTAGCATAAAAATTTGAGAGTAATTGAATGAGAGGGTTGACAGCAGTAATTCATAGAGTGAGGAAGGTTTTGAGCTATTTTGGGGTTGGTTGACAGTTTTGTTTGTCCAACTTCAAACGGCGATAACCGGAGCAAACGAACTCCGATTTGAGCGTGTTATAGCTTTTTAGAAAGGGTATTGAATAATAAAAAAAGATAACGTGAAAGGAAGGTTTGACTTGGTAAGATGTGTTCGCAATGAATTGATTACTGAAGCTTGTTATAATAGGTAAAAACGTAAAATGGAGTATTGGCTAAGTGGGTTTATGGGAACCCCTTAGTGGTTTATAATAAGTGAAATGAAGTATAGATATAGTGTAAATAAGTATTCCGCAAGAGTTTACAGTTACGGTCACAACATTTAATTATTGCACCTTTTATTGTTTTACGTACTCGCGTAATAATCGGAAAAAGTTTATTCGTATTTTTATAAAAGAACTGTTGTGATTGTAACTGTGCTTAATATCATATTAATGTTAACAATACCGGTGTACAACGGGCTGTTACATTTATGGTATCAGAGCAGTTTTGTTAGGGAACTCTGATAGAGTATTACTGTATCTTGTGTTGCATAGTTATCTGTGAACTGTTTATGATTAATGTATATGTGATTCCTCAGTGTGGGTCTGATCAGCTCATTCCTTTGTGTTACATGTACAGATATCATGAGCAGGGCACAAGGTCGCCGTGGAGCTAGAGGTGCAGGTCGTATAGTAGCAGCAGATCCTGTTACTGCAGTTCTGAATGCTCTGCAGGAAGAGACTGCAGCAAATAGGACTATGACCGAGAACCTGATGAAAAATAATCAGGATATAATGCAGGCCTTTATGAATGAGATGAGGGCAGGTAGGGCTCGGCACGGGAGGGATGATTCTCCTCCACATACGGCTACGGAGACTGCCACCCGTACGCCATCTGTTACCCCTCAGCAGGAGGGGAGTGCGGCTAGTCATCATTCTGAGGAGGCTAGTCGTCACACTACTGATCCTACATATATCCCAGAGCCTTCTGTGGATCCTTCTGTTACTGCTCAGACTGCTGGAGTTGCTGGGCAGGTTTTTGTGGCTACTGATGAGCAAATACTCATTTCTTTCCGGAAGCATAAATCGCCATCATTTCAGGGGTCAAGGGACCTGAAGGTAGTGACTACTTGTGTAACACCCGCTCTTATACGCGTCCAAGAGGAATGTTATCTCAATACTATTAGAGTGGTTTGTGACATTTTCTTTTACCTATAGTCAATCCGGAATGATAAGAATTGAACTGACGCGTAAAAGGACTGAAAACAGCGACCAAAAGTTTTAAAATGTTTGCAAACATCAAGAAGTCCTCTTCTGGAAAACAGTCTGTCTTGTACGATTTTTATAAAATTCTACAGAGCTCTAAAAATCGTTATTCTTCTTCCAAATTAAAGTTGACATCTCAAGCTTTAATTACGTATAAAGTTTGTTTAAAACGGACATATGTAGCCACGGGAAATTAATTTTGAAACTGCCCAACAGTGCAGGATTTTTCAGCGTTTTTCAGAAACGACCATTACTCAAAAATTCGTATAAAATCGCGATGTGGTGCAAATCTGGGTTTTCCTTTTTTGTTCAATAACTAACATCTGTACCTAAAAGAATTTACTGTTTCCTGAAAATTTGAAGACCTATAGAACATGATAACTTGGTTAGAAAACAGACGTTCATAAGTGCTAAAAACAGAAAGCGTTTAAAATAATAACGAGCTCTTGTTGAGAGGCATATTGTCATCTATTCCTCCTAGGCTCTCAAAATCTCCAGCAACTTAAACTGAAAACCTCCCCTCAAAATATATAGAACAATAAGTTCAGGTGTTCATCACAACTTTCATCACATAAAGTTCACAATCAAAATAGAAACAGCGAACCAACTAGCTCATCGCGTCACCAAGTAAAGCACATAGGGCAGCAGCTCCACAAGATCGAACAAGGTAATACCACAAACAATAAAATACAGCCATTACATAAGTTATAGATTCATTTATCCCCTTTTTCTACGCTTTTCCTTCCACCTGCATTTTCATAGAAAATGAGCCCCCAAAGGGGTGAGAATAATCCCAGCAATGCGGCAATTCATCCAATAATGCAACAGTATGGGTTTAAACAAAGACTTATCAAAATGTAACACATGGGTTAGATGTTAGTCAAGGTGCGTATATAACGCCAAAACGCATGTCCATAGCACTAGAGTGCACATGCTACAAAATACCAAGGGAGATTCGTGTGGCCCAACAAGGTGAATTCCCAATGGTCCTATGCGCACGGAGCCAAGGTGCTATTGCCGGGTACCTTCGACATGCCTAAATGATGCTTGCTCAAGCAGATGATTATTTTCGAAAATGTTTTCCCAATATGCTTCTCAAACCGTGAGGACCATGATGCATGCAACAAGATAAAATGCCTTTCACACAATTAATTTAAAGAGTCAATGATAATAATCAAAACAGATTGTGCCAACAAGTAAGATCATAGCTTCACAAAGCGCAAAAATTAAATGAAGCACACATGTCACATATAAGTATTTCATTACTTAAATTCCATAGTCACAAGAGGTTAAATCACCAAGCACTTACATTCCTTGAGGTACTTAACCAAATAAACCTCCAAATTAATTTGTTCTCCTTGAGGCTTGGGAACCTATACGTCATACATCAAAACAGAGCAATTAACATTCCATAGACATAAAGGTTGACGGTTTTTAAGTCCCCCTCTAAGCTCTTTTTACTTCAATAGTCTAAGAATCATTTCCTAACTTATACTAGTTCTTCCATCATTTTTATTATGCATGCAAGGGTGTCATCTAAACGCGGCTGTTTAATAAATTTTATAGTTACACGCAAGGCCTTTAAATTTCGTTTTCTTTTAGATAGAAGGCAGAAACATAGCATTTTTAATTTCTACCCTCATGCAACTAGTGACCAAAGAAGCATTCCTACCCTTAGGCCCTCATGAAATCCGAGACATAGGCAAAGAAAGGAAAGAGACTTACTTGTCCTTTGCAAGGTTACACTTGTATACGAAGGGGAGAAAATGGAGAGCTTAAAGAGGTGAGTTTCCAAGAGCGAAAGGGCCGACTTCCAGCTTCTTGATGAAGGGAGAAACCGAGGAAGAGAGTGTTGAAGGTTGCCTCCAATGCTTGAAGGTCTTCTCCGGTTATGTGGCTGGGAATGGTACAAGGTTGATGATGGATTTAAACTTGGAATGATAAGGTATCTTACCTCTCTTGCTAGCGCACAAGAGAGGAGGAGTAGTGAAGTTGTCTAGCTTTTCCTAAATGTCTCCTACAATCAGCGCATGGTGAGGCAATGTAGGGAGCTTTGGCGTTTTTTAAATTGTGAGGGGAGTAGATGGAGTTCACATTTTTCTGATCACAAGAGGAGGGGTCAGCGTAAGGAATGGAAAAGAAAGGTTAAGTGCATTGCTTTTTCAGATTGCATGCAATCTGATTGGGGCAAGAAAATCTGCTCACAAGGCTTACAAGCAATCAGATTTTGGGTAGTGAGAAGTCAGCTTTGGCAGCCATGCCAGCAAGACCATAGGCGCAAGTTGGAGGCAAATTTTAGACCACAAAAGACATCCATCAATCAGAATTTTTGATGAGACTTAGTATGATTTTTAACTAATTAATTTATGTGGATCAAAGGCTGATTGGGGTTCACTTTTGGGCTGGATTTGCACTGTGTAGAGGGCTGATTATACATTGTTTGGGCCAGATTTTAATGCTTGTTTTCATGACAAGTTTCTAAGGGAATCATGGGCTGAACTTAAAAGATCCATACAAGCTTAGGCCTAAGAGTTTTATTTACAACCACTCCTAATGCTTTCCCAATAAAGTCTCATGGCCGAAGCCCTTTCCTAGTGTCACTTCAATTAACATCTCATGTAGTTTATTAAGTAATACATGGTTATAGCCTTAGTGATTTGCTAACATTACTAGTTATGTTTTATTATCAAGAAGAATTAGCAACCATGACCTAGGAATTTCGCAAAGCCAAACTAGATACCTCATATAGCCATACACATGTATCCTTAATCCCGTTCAAGCAAAATTCGAACGACGTACCTATTCGAAAAGTTCCGGGTATAAATTTCGCATTTCATCTTCGCGCTCCCAAGTCGTCTCGTATGCCGTCCTATCGTTCCACTGAACTTTCTCCAATGGAACCTCTTTCGAGCGTAGACGTTTGACAGATCTCTCAAGAATCTGAAATGGACGTACGGAATAAGTCAAGTTCTCTCTTAGTTCCACGTCCTCAGGCTGCAACACATGTGATGAGTCATAGATGTATCTCCTCAACTGAGAAACATGGAAGATGTCATGGAGTCCTGCTAGGTTTGGTGGCAAGGCTAGACGATAAGCTGATTCACCAATTCTGTCAAGAATAAGGAAAGGTCCCAAGTAACGAGGACTCAACTTCCTCATTCCCATTCTCCTGCCTAGCCCAGAAGTCGGTGTGATCCTCAAGAACACATGGTCTCCTACATCAAACGATAAAGGTTTGTGACGATTGTCATAGTAACTCTTCTATCTTGTCTGGGCCCACACTTTCTCCCATACAAGGCTTCGTAGGGAGCCATTCCAATACTAGAATGGTAACTATTATTATATGCAAACTCCACCAATGGAAGGTATTTGTCCCAACTACCGCCTTGCTCCAGAATACACGCGCGCAACATGTCTTCAAGGGTTTGGATGGTTCTTTCCGTCTGACCATCCGTCTGCGGATGATAAGCAGTGCTCAATCTTAATTGAGTCCCAAGAGCCCTCTGAAAAGACTCCCAGAACCTTGAAGTAAACTTCAGATCACGATCACTGATGATACTTGTTGGAACTCCGTGTAACTTCACAATCTCCCGTAAATAGACTTGTGCAAGCTTCTCAGTGGTGTAAGTTGTACGAATGCTCAAGAAATGTGCTGACTTGGTAAGACGATCAACAATTACCCAATTGGCGTCATAACCTTCCCGCGTCCTAGGAAGTCCGACAACGAAATCCATCGCTATGTTGTCCCATTTCCACTCAGGAATTTCCAGAGGCTGTAGAAGTCCTGAAGGTTTCTGATGTTCAAATTTTACCTTCTGACACGTCAAGCACCGAGCCACATACTCCGCAATATCACGCTTCATACCAGGCCACCAGAAAGAAGTCTTCAAGTCATTATACATTTTAGTGGAACCTGGATGCACCGAGTAATTTCCCTTATGGGCTTCATGTAACACTTCTTGCCTTAGCTCTTCATTTGGCACTATCAATCGTCCTTGATACCTCAACACATTGTCCTCATCCCGAGAGTCATCTGGGTGACCAGAAAATTCTTGAACGAGTCCCTCATCTCTCTGTGCTCTTCTTATACGACTAATAAGCTCATTCTCAATTTGTATTCTTCCCAACCTTATGCTATGTTTTCTTCGGGTGACAGACAAGTTCATATCCCGAAAATCTTCGAACATTTTCATTTCCTCCATCATCAATGCAGAGGTATGAAGAGTCTTGCGACTCAAGGCATCATTTACAACATTCGCTTTGCCGGGGTGGTACTTCAACTCAAAATCATAATCTTTCAAAAATTCCATCCACCGACGTTGCCTCGTATTCAACTCCTTCTGATCAAATAGATACTTCAGACTTTTATGAACGCTGAAAACATCAAACTGTGAACCATACAGATAATGTCTCCAGATTTTCAGCGCGAAAACCACTGCTGCTAACTCCAAATCGTGGGTAGGATAGTTTTCTTCGTGAGACTGCAATTGCGGAGAGGCATAAGCTACGACCATACGATCCTGCATTAAGACACAACCAAGTCCTTTCAGTGACGCATCATAGTATACATCAAATTTCCTAGTTGGATCTGGAATGGTAAGGGTTGGCGCACTAGTCAATCTATTCTTTAGTTCCCGGAAACATTCTTCACAATCTTCGGTCCACTCAAAAGGCACATCCTTCCGAGTGATACGAGTGAGAGGCTGTACCAATCGCGAGAAATTTTGAATAAATCTCCTGTAATAACCTGCTAACCCCAAGAAACTTCGCACTTCTGTGACAGTTCGAGGTTGTTCCCAATTCATCACTGCTTCGACCTTGCTGGGATCAACTGCAATACCTTCAGCAAAAATTACGTGGCCCAAGAACTGGACTTCATTGAGCCAAAACTCACACTTAGACCACTTTGCATACAACTGCTTCTCCTTTAAAATTTGCAATGCAATCCTCAAGTGTGCCGCATGTAATTCTTCATTGACAGAATAAATCAGGATGTCATCGATGAACACTATGACAAACTGATCCAAGAAGGGACGGAAGATACGGTTCATGTAGTCCATGAATATCGCTGGAGAATTTGTGAGTCCGAACGGAATCACTTGATATTCATAGTGCCCATAACGGGTACGGAAAGCAGTTTTCAGAATATCCTCCGGTTTGACCCGGATTTGATGGTATCCCGATCGAAGATCTATTTTGGAGAATACTTTGGCACCTCTGAGTTGATCCATCAAATCATCAATCCTCAGCAGTGGGTACTTATTCTTTACAGTCACCTTGTTCAGCTGACGATAGTCCACACATAGACGTAGACTACCATCTTTTTTCTTTATCAAAATTGTTGGTGCACCCCAGGGGGAAATACTAGGTCTTATGGATTCTTTTGCCAGCAGTTCTTCTATTTGCTTCTTTAACTCTCGGAGTTCCAAAGGGGCCATACGATACGGAGCAATGAAAATAGGTCCAACTCCGGGAATAAGCTCAATGGAAAATTCTACTTCCCGCTGAGGGGGTAATCGAGGAATTTCATCAGGAAACACCTCCTCGAATCCATTCACCACTGGTACATTTTGAATAGGATTTTCAACCGGGGTCTCAGCCTCGACCGACAAAAGATAACCTGCAGCTCCCCGAAGGAGCTCCCTCCTAACCTGTAACAAAGAGATAGCAGCAAAAGACAGAAATTTACCGTCTTTTGGAGGAACAATAATCTTCCCTGCTTGACAGTCCAAGGTGATTTTGTTCTCCGCCAACCAGTCCATACCGATAATCACTTCGAAATTGAAAACCGGTAGCACCACTAAGTTGATTGTATAAATGCTTCCCTCATACTTCAAAAGAACGCCTCTGCAAATTTCTGAGGCTGTGCATGATCCTCCAGTGAGGGTACTAACGTGTAACTCATAGGGCAACGGGGCTGGGGTGATGCCTATTCTCGAAGCTATATGTTTTGCCATAAACGAACCAGATGCTCCAGAATCAAAAAATAGAAGAAATCATACAACCATTAAGAATTATGTTACCTCGAATCAAATTTGGATACTTCTGGGCTTCATTAGCATCAAGGGTGAAGACGCGGCCTTGAGTAGGAGGCTGATTAGAACGAGCTGGGTAGGCATTCTTTGGGCAATCTGCGGCGAAGTGTCCTGACTCTCCGCATCCATAGCATAAATTATTCTTTCGTCTGCATATCCAGTATGGTTCCTCCCACAAGCAGTACAAATAGGAATATTTTGACGTCCAGCTAAAGATGATCCAGTGAAAGTGTTCTTCTTGAAATTTTCAGCGCGAGCCTGCATTTGCGAACCTTTGCCCTTGTTCTGACTGGTGAACTTCTTGAAGAATCTTCCAATCCTGCTTCCTCCTTGCTGTTGCACCGGTTGCCTGCTCAAATTTCTTGCTTCAGTGATAATGTCCTCCGCCTGCCGACTCTGATTAATGATTTCTGGGAGCGTACGAACAGCTGTGGTCAACATTAGCTTTCTGATCTCCGGGTGCAATCCGCTTTCAAATTTTTCCACCTGCCATTCCTCATCGTAGATGTTTCGGTCGAAGTTGGCATATTCCATCAGCTGAGCAAACTTTGCAATATATTCATTGATAGACATGTTCCCTTGCCTCAAAGACAGCAACTCGGTGTGCTTCATTCTTCTCATTGCTTTTGGAAAATACTTGTCCAGAAATACTCTCCTGAATACGGCCCAAGTCAAGTCAATGTTCTGAGCTCGCAGCAGAGCTCTAGCGCCAGTCCACCATGTTAATGCCTCTCCCGTTAGCTGGTACGAGGCATAATCCGGTTTCTGAGCTTCTGGGCATCCCATTCGCTCAAAAATATGCTCCATCATCTGCAGCCACTTCGCTGCAGCTTTGGGATTGTCACCACCTTCAAATACAGGTGGTTGGAAATTACGGAAATCCTTCAGCCTTTGTCTGGCAATTTGTTCTGCATTGTCTTGCAGTGGGGGTTGGTTCGGGTGCTGTTGTTGGTAGTCCCTCCACTCTTGACTCATATTGTGGACGAAAGTGGCCAACCCGCCAACAGTGGTAATTAGATCGTCAGGTGCAGTTCCCGTTCTTCCCTGAGTGGAACCACGAGTACCTGCCATGTCTCTGCACTCACAATAGCACGAAATGAGCTGATCAGACTCACTGCAAGTTATTTATGACAGCAATTCCAAGTAGGCACTCAAGTTCGAATCAGGTAAGCTAGTAGTGCACCCGTCACTATCATTATTTACTTCTAACAGTTCTAAATTTCATAGTTCTAACATTCTAAACAATTCATCATATAGCAAGTAGTAAATATCTAACAGTCCATTGCAATCATTAATCATAAACAGCAAACAATTCAATCAAAAACAATCACCATGAATCAAAACTGCTCTGATACCATTAATGTAACACCCGCTCTTGTACGCGTCCAAGAGGAATGTTATCTGAATACTATTAGAGTGGTTTGTGACATTTTCTTTTACCTATAGTCAATCCGGAATGATAAGAATTGAACTGACGCATAAAAGGACTGAAAACAGCGACCAAAAGTTTTAAAATGTTTGCAAACATCAAGAAGTCCTCTTCTGGAAAACAGTCTGTCTTGTATGATTTTTATAAAATTCTACAGAGCTCTAAAAATCGTTATTCTTCTTCTAAATTAAAGTAGACATCTCAAGCTTTAATTACGTATAAAGTTTGTTTAAAACGGACATATGTAGCCACGGGAAATTAATTTTGAAACTGCCCAACAGTGCAGGATTTTTCAGCGTTTTTCAGAAACGACCATTACTCAAAAATTCGTATAAAATCGCGATGTGGTGCAAATCTGGGTTTTCCTTTTTTGTTCAATAACTAACATCTGTACCTACAAGAATTTACTGTTTCCTGAAAATTTGAAGACCTATAGAACATGATAACTTGGTTAGAAAACAGACGTTCATAAGTGCTAAAAACAGAAAGCGTTTAAAATAATAACGAGCTCTTGTTGAGAGGCATATTGTCATCTATTCCTCCTAGGCTCTCAAAATCTCCAGCAACTTAAACTGAAAACCTCCCCTCAAAATATATAGAACAATAAGTTCAGGTGTTCATCACAACTTTCATCACATAAAGTTCACAATCAAAATAGAAACAGCGAACCAACTAGCTCATCGCGTCACCAAGTAAAGCACATAGGGCAGCAGCTCCACAAGATCGAACAAGGTAATACCACAAACAATAAAATACAGCCATTACATAAGTTATAGATTCATTTATCCCCTTTTTCTACGCTTTTCCTTCCACCTGCATTTTCATAGAAAATGAGCCCCCAAAGGGGTGAGAATAATCCCAGCAATGCGGCAATTCATCCAATAATGCAACAGTATGGGTTTAAACAAAGACTTATCAAAATGTAACACATGGGTTAGATGTTAGTCAAGGTGCGTATATAACGCCAAAATGCATGTCCATAGCACTAGAGTGCACATGCTACAAAATACCAAGGGAGATTCGTGTGGCCCAACAAGGTGAATTCCCAATGGTCCTATGTGCACGGAGCCAAGGTGCTATTGCCGGGTACCTTCGACATGCCTAAATGATGCTTGCTCAAGCAGATGATTATTTTCGAAAATGTTTTCCCAATATGCTTCTCTAACCGTGAGGACCATGATGCATGCAACAAGATAAAATGCCTTTCACACAATTAATTTAAAGAGTCAATGAATGCAGTGCACATGCATGTCAAAACTCATATCCATATTTATAGTCCCATAACTATAATAATCAAAACAGATTGTGCCAACAAGTAAGATCATAGCTTCACAAAGCGCAAAAATTAAATGAAGCACACATGTCACATATAAGTATTTCATTACTTAAATTCCATAGTCACAAGAGGTTAAATCACCAAGCACTTACATTCCTTGAGGTACTTAACCAAATAAACCTCCAAATTAATTTGTTCTCCTTGAGGCTTGGGAACCTATACGTCATACATCAAAACAAAGAAATTAACATTCCATAGACATAAAGGTTGACGGTTTTTAAGTCCCCCTCTAAGCTCTTTTTACTTCAATAGTCTAAAAATCATTTCCTAACTTATACTAGTTCTTCCATCATTTTTATTATGCATGCAAGGGTGTCATCTAAACGCGGCTGTTTAATAAATTTTATAGTTACACGCAAGGCCTTTAAATTTCGTTTTCTTTTAGATAGAAGGCAGAAACATAGCATTTTTAATTTCTACCCTCATGCAACTAGTGACCAAAGAAGCATTCCTACCCTTAGGCCCTCATGAAATCCGAGACATAGGCAAAGAAAGGAAAGAGACTTACTTGTCCTTTGCAAGGTTACACTTGTATACGAAGGGGAGAAAATGGAGAGCTTAAAGAGGTGAGTTTCCAAGAGCGAAAGGGCCGACTTCCAGCTTCTTGATGAAGGGAGAAACCGAGGAAGAGAGTGTTGAAGGTTGCCTCCAATGCTTGAAGGTCTTCTCCGGTTATGTGGCTGGGAATGGTACAAGGTTGATGATGGATTTAAACTTGGAATGATAAGGTATCTTACCTCTCTTGCTAGCGCACAAGAGAGGAGGAGTAGTGAAGTTGTCTAGCTTTTCCTAAATGTCTCCTACAATCAGCGCATGGTGAGGCAATGTAGGGAGCTTTGGCGTTTTTTAAATTGTGAGGGGAGTAGATGGAGTTCACATTTTTCTGATCACAAGAGGAGGGGTCAGCGCAAGGAAGGGAAAAGAAAGGTTAAGTGCATTGCTTTTTCAGATTGCATGCAACTGATTGGGGCAAGAAAATCTGCTCACAAGGCTTACAAGCAATCAGATTTTGGGTAGTGAGGAGTCAGCTTTGGCAGCCATGCCAGCAAGACCATAGGCGCAAGTTGGAGGCAAATTTTAGACCACAAAAGACGTCCATCAATCAGAATTTTTGATGAGACTTAGTATGATTTTTAACTAATTAATTTATGTGGATCAAAGGCCGATTGGGGTTCACTTTTGGGCTGGATTTGCACTGTGTAGAGGGCTGATTATACATTGTTTGGGCCAGATTTTAATGCTTGTTTTCATGACAAGTTTCTAAGGGAATCATGGGCTGAACTTAAAAGATCCATACAAGCTTAGGCTTAAGAGTTTTATTTACAACCACTCCTAATGCTTTCCCAATAAAGTCTCATGGCCGAAGCCCTTTCCTAGTGTCACTTCAATTAACATCTCATGTAGTTTATTAAGTAATACATGGTTATAGCCTTAGTGATTTGCTAACATTACTAGTTATGTTTTATTATCAAGAAGAATTAGCAACCATGACCTAGGAATTTCGCAAAGCCAAACTAGATACCTCACATAGCCACACACATGTATCCTTAATCCCGTTCAAGCAAAAATGCGATTTTTTTTTTTTGGTTGTCACAACTTGGCTGAGAGGTATGGATAAAATATTTCAAGTTATGGGATGTCAGGATCCCCAGAGGTTATCATATTCTGTTTATATGCTCGAGGGAGATGCCCACGAGTGGTGGTATACTACATCACAACCTTTTATTATTTAGGGGGAAGAGATCACATGGGCCTTATTTGAGAGATTATTTCATGATGAATATTTTCCCAGGGATGTTAAAGAAGCTAAGCAGGGCGAATTTGAGAAACTGGTACAGGGTACCATGTTAGTGGATGCTTATGTGGCGAAATTCAATGAGCTAGTAAAATTTGCTAATTATGGGGGGGTGTTGCCGACTCCTGAGTTTCTATCTGCAAAGTTTCAGAGGGGTCTTAATGAGAAAATTGCAAAGAGAATGTCTAATACAGCTGTGAGGAATTTTGCAGATCTTGTGACCCAGTGCAAACGGGTAGAAAGTGTTTATAACCGTTATCCAAAATCTGGTTCTACGAGGACATCTGGTCCTCCAGGTAATAATAACAGGGGTGGTTATCATCAGAATAACAACAGAGGTAGGGGGTTGCAGGTAAGGCAGCCCCAGGGATAGTTCAAAAGAGGTGGGGCACAGAGGAGTGGATTTAATGATAGAAATGCTAATCCTAGATGTGAGAAATGTAAAAGGTTTCATTAAGGGCCTTGTACTGTGGCCCCAAATTCGTGTTTCAAGTGTGGTAAGGTTGGGCATTATGCCAACAACTGTTATAGTAATACCGGGCAGGCTGCGAATCTGCAGGCCTTTCCATCTGCTCCTACGATTGGGTGTGTCTATACTACTAATGCACAACAGACGACAAAGGCACCAAATTTGGTTAAAGGTATAATCTTTATCTCTAATATTGACTTATCTGTCTTATTTGATACGGGAGCTACGCATTCATTCGTGGCGGAATATGTTGCTAAGGGGTTGGGATTAAGAGAATCATGGATGATCCCCCCGATGCGTATTACTACAGCTACAGGAGAGGTTAGTGATTCCTCCTTTATTTGTAAAGAGGTTGGGTTTACCTGCGAAGGCAGGGGTTACACTATTGATTTGATTATCTTGCCCCTGGCCTCTCTTAATTTGATATTGGGCATGGATTGGTTGTCTCAAAACTGCGCAATGATTGATTGTTGCGGCAAGAGGTTAATATTAACTCACGAGAAGCCCTCAGTTACTCCATCTCCCTTTTTATCTATGTGTAAAGCTGTTAAAGCCTTGAAGGCTGGGGATCAGGGTTATATTTTCTTGGGTGGTTTAGTGGGTGGTAAGGAGATTGAAATTTCTACGATTCCGGTGGTTAATGAGTTTGTGGATGTATTCCCTGATGAGATACCGGAATTTCCACCTGAGAGAGAGATTGAATTCTTGATCGAATTGTTGCCTAGTGTGGGGCCTATTTCTTTGGCTCCATACCGGATGTCACCGCTAGAGTTGGCAGAGTTGATGAAACATATAGAGGAGTTGTCTGCAAAGGACTTTATCAGACCTAGTGTGTCTCCGTGGGGGGCACCTGTAATATTTGTGAAAAAGAAGGATGGAACCATGAGATTATGTACTGACTATCGGCAATTGAATAAAGTGACGATTAAGAACAGATACCCATTGCCGCGTATTGATGACTTGTTGGATCAGTTGAGGGGTGCCTGTGTGTTTTCTAAGATTGATCTCCGGTCTGGATACCATCAGATTCGGATTAAACCGGAGGACGTGACTAAAACAACATTCTGTTCTAGATACGGACACTATGAGTATCAGGTGATTCCATTTGGGCTTACAAATGCCCCAGCAGTGTTCATGGATTATATGAATCGTATTTTTAAGCCGTATCTGGACCAGTTTGTAATTGTGTTCATCGACGACATCTTGATTTATTCTAAGAGCAAGGAAGAGCATAGTGAGCATCTGAGGATAGTGTTGCAGGTATTAAAGGATAAAAAGTTGTATGCAAAGCCGTCAAAGTGTGAATTCTGGTATCTGAGGTACAATTTTTGGGTCATCTGATTTCTGAAAGGGGTGTTGCGGTGGATCCAAATAAGATTGATGCTGTTATGGACTGGGAACGACCAAAAACTGTTACGGAGATCCGGAGCTTCCTGGGTCTTGCTGGATATTATCGTAGGTTTATTGAGGGGTTTTCCACAATGGTACTGCCGTTGACCCGATTGACACGAAAGGATACTCCTTTTGTATGGACCCAGGAATGTGAAAGGTGTTTTCTGGACCTGAAAGAGAAATTGACTACTGCTCCTGTGTTGACCCTCCTCGACCTGGAAGGTGAGTTTGAATTATACTGTGATGCTTCTAAGAAAGGTTTGGGGTGTGTGTTGATGCAAGAGAGGAGAGTGGTTGCTTATGCTTCGAGGCAGTTGAAGCCTCATGAAGAAAGTTATCCGACGCACGATTTAGAACTCGCTGCTATTGTGTTTGCCTTAAAGATCTGGAGGCATTTTCTGTATGGGATGAAATTTGCTGTGTTCAGTGATCATAAGAGTCTAAAGTATTTGTTTGATAAGAAGGAGCTAAATATGAGACAAAGCAGATGGGTTGAATTTCTGAAAGATTACGATTTTGAGCTGAAATACCATCCGGGTAAAGCTAATGTGGTAGCAGATGCATTGAGTAGGAAGTCTGTCAGCGTGTCCTAGCTTATGTTGTGGGATAATGAAGTGATTGAATAATTCTGCGATTTGAAATTAGTGGATGTCTTCATTGGTAGTGTGGAAGAATTCAGAGGGTTACAAGTGGAAAATAAATTGTATGAGAAGATTAAAGAAACACAGGTACAAAATGACAGTGTCAAGTACTTGAAAGGGCAAAGTGGAATATCTGTGAATGAACAGGGCTTATTAATGTATCAGGGCAGGATTGTTGTGCCCAAGGAGTTAGCAGATGAGGTGATGGAGGAAGCCCATAAGGGTCAGTATGCTGTACACCTAGGTGCCACAAAAATGTATCAAGACCTAAAAACTAAGTTCTGGTGGCCTGGGATGAAGAAGGATGTAGCTGAGTATGTATCAAGGTGCTTAATTTGTCAGAAAGTTTAAATAAAACATCAGAAACCAGCGGGGTTACTTCAGCCGTTGGATATACCAGAGTGGAAATGGGAGAGCATCTCTATGGATTTTGTTGTTGGTTTGCCTCGGACTCAGGCTGGTCACGATTCAATTTGGGTAATAGTGGACAGGCTTACAAAGTCTGCACATTTTCTGCCAGTGCGAGTGGACTTCTCTACAGAGAAATTAGCAAAGTTATATGTGAAAGAGATTGTAAGGCTCCACGGGATACCGGTTAGCATTGTAAGTGACCGGGACCCGAAATTTACTTCTCGTTTCTGGGGAGCCTTGCAGCAGGCTTTTGGCACTCAGCTTCGGCTGAGCACTGCGTATCACCCGCAAACTGATGGTCAGACTGAGAGGACCATACAGGCACTTGAGGATATGCTGAGAGCTTGCACACTTGAGCAGGGCACTGCTTGGGATAGATATTTATCACTGGTGGAATTTTCTTATAATAACAGTTTTCACTCCAGTCTAGGCATGGCACCGTATGAGGCATTGTATAGACGGAGATGTCGTACTCCTACTTGTTGGACAGAGGTAGGTGATAAAGAGAGATTTGAGCCGGATTTTGTGCAAGAAACTACAGCACAGATCGAAATGATCAGAGAAAAACTTAAACAGGCACAGAATCGGCAGAAAATTTATTATGATAATAGACACAGTCTGCTGGAATTTGAAGAAGGTGATCATGTATTTGTGTGGTTGTCTCCAGTTACAGGTGTTGGACGTGCATTGGGCGTGAGGAAGCTGAGTCTTCGTTTTATTGGGCCATATCAAATAATGAAAAGAGTAGGACCAGTGGCCTATCGGCTTGTCTTGCCCCCACAATTGTCAAATTTGCACGATGTTTTTCATGTATCCCAGTTGCGGCGTTATATTCCGGATGAGTCACATGTGGTGATACCGGACGATATTGAAATCAGAGAGAATTTAAAAGTTCCTATAGGTCCTATTGAGGTCCTAGACCGCAGTGAAAAGAAGCTTAGAAGCAAAGTGATTCCAATGTTAAAGATTCAGTGGGAATGACATACGCCTGAGGAAGCTACTTGGGAGCGGGAGGACGAGATTCTCCGGCTATATCCTGAGTTAGCGGACAGGTATGAATTAATTTTGCGGACAAAATTCTAAAAGGTGGGGTGATTATAACACCTCACAATTTTAAATTAAGTTTTTAAAATATTAAGTGAGTAATTAAGTGAAGAATTAGTGAAAATCCTAAAGATTAGGTCAAAATACAAAGAAAGGGCAAAACAGTAATTAGCCAACATGCAACCCTAGGAAAAAAAAATTGAGTAGAAGGTCTCAGATGATAAAAATAACCCTGGAAATGGATTCAGAATGAAAAATTGAGTGGATAGGAAAGTTTCAGAAAAATCTGTGAATAGTGTTTTTCACGGGTAAAAATACTGCAGTATGATTGCACCGTAAAACGTGCCAGTTGAATTTTGAGCTCTAGGTTTCAAATATGATTTATAAATGGTCCATAGAACTAGGAAATATGATTTCTGATAATATTTGATGAATTTAAGCTAGTTTGGGGAAGCGTGCCAAAGGTGCGCGCAATAGCTTAAAACAGTGTTTTCTCCGAATGACCGGAAAGCTCCGGCTTCATCTGATCAAGTACAATTAAAGGAGAATGATTAATGTTAAAAACTAGAGTTTCTAAATAGGTTGTGAATTTTTGGACGTTTAGTGAAAGTAGGGTGAATTTTACATCGCGTGAGGTGGCATGGGACCCACCCCACTTAAGTCCACTTATCCACTTAAGCCATCCACTATTCATTATCACTTTCATTTTATCTTCTCTCTCCAAAAAATCGATCAGCCCTCCTCTCTTAGGCATCTTAGGGTTTTAATTTTCTTCCTTGCTAAATCAACCATTTCTCAACCAAATTGAGTGATTTTTGTGTTGAAATTTATTGGAAACAACATTCCAAACACATTGGTGGTATCCATTCCCCTTGAAAACCTCTCATTGGTGAGTTATAGATCAAAGTCAGCTGCGAATTTTTGGGGGAAAATGGATGTTCATGGAGCTTTTTGATCTTCTATTGCTTGGTGGAGTCTTGGGGTAGCTTTTAGCCTTTGTTGTGAGTATGTTTCCATCTCATTTACATGGTTTAATTGTGATTGGATTTTTGGAAACCTAAAGCTTGATTTGATGATGTGTTGTGTTAGAGAGCTCAATTGGGAAAAGTTTGTACATGAAAGTGTTTTAGAATAATGTATATTAGTGATAAATGCAATGAAAATTTTTGGTGAAAAATGTTGATTTTAACTTAGGAAAAATTTGAGTACTCATGATGTGAAATTTGGAAAAGGTGTTGTGATGTTAATAATGAGTTGTTGGATGATTATATGATGATATAATGGATTGTGTGAGGGTTGGAGTGATTAAAATTGAGTGGAAATCCTTGGAGTGCCCTAGGTCACAACTTGGCTTTTAAAGAAAAAATTAGGGAATTGATGTTGTTGGAAATTGCTTGAATGATGAATTATGTGTTAAAAGGTAATTAGATGGGTTGTGTGATGGTTGGAAAGTGGAAGAATCAAGGTGAAATAATAAGTTGTGTAATTGACATAAAGTGACCTAGAGTGAACTATTAAGCAAATCGATGCGTAAAAGACGTACAACGTCGAAACGACACTTGAATTAGCCTTATGGCAACCTAAGGAAGCATAATAAAATGAGAAAGAAAATTTAGAAAAATAAATCCTAAAATAACACTACAATGACCGAACCATCATGGTGATGGGGAGGATTTTTGTGCTTTTTCGCGTTTTGACGTAATTTGACGTATAATGACGGCTGCACATGGTTGTATAGGTTGTCGTACGTCGACTTGAATCCCGAATATTGAATCAGTGAATTGCCCTTGGTCCTGAACCAAGTGGATTGAGGTAAGTGATTTAAGCAATACATGTATAATTGTGAATTAGCATGTATTGTCTGAGTTTTGAGCAATTGGGAATGTCCTCTGTGTAGGCATTCTGTGGTGTACTGATGGGACGTAAAACTGTGCCCATCTAAGCCCATTTTGATGGCAAAATACCATCTGTTCCCTCATCTGATGAGCAACTTCAACAGGAAAATCACTTGTTTTACACATTTGTGACAAAAACACAGTGGGGGAACGGATGATGACGTATTCTTTTAAAATATATTAAAAGGGAACGGATTGGGACGCATTTAATACACCTGCTATCGCATTTAATGCTTTTGTACAATTTTGCAAGTGACGTAAGACTGCAGTCGTCCAAAAAGCAAGGCGGTGAACCACTTGAATAGATATAAACGTGAAGAGCAGAGAACCCAGCGTTCTCATTGGTCGAAAAGGAAGCAGTAGTATCAGCAAGGCAGCAACAGTGGAACATTTGAACAAAGGAGAAACAACTACGTTCCGTTCCGCAGAGATGACCAACACATCAACTCCCTGGAAAATTATGTCAAAGAATATGTCACCAGGAACGATGCAGTGGTCAGGAACATTGAATCCCACCTGGGACAAATTGCTGCTTACCTTCAAACCAGAACACCAGGATCACTACCAGGGGACACTAAAGTTCCCTCAACCAATTCTGAATCCAATTGAGAGGTAAGTACCATGTCTAGCTAAAGACATTAAACTAAGCGCTGACTGGGAGGCAACCCAGTAGATACATTTGCTCTCCGACAAAGAGCAAAGTTTTGGGGTGGTTACACGTAACCACAAGACTCCCAAAATGGAGGGAAAGTCTGATGTTCCTCTTCAAATAGTCCAAATAAAGTACGTTACGTTCCAGGAACGTAGTTTTGGGGTGGTCCCTGACCACGCATTCCCAAAATAAAAAAAATAAAATAAAAAACAAAAAAAACACAATATATATAGATATAGATATAATTGTTATTTTCATTTTATAGACTGCTAGTAAATAATAATAGGTAATAGGTTAGACAAAGATATTACTAGATTAAAATTTCAGTATGCATTTTTCTTAGATGTCTTATTTTTTTTATCTTTGTAGTTAGTAGATAGAAAGAGACAAAGGGAACGTTCCCTGGGTTAGGAGATAAAGGTGACTGGGACATCTGTCCCTGCTGAGTCACACAGCCGTATCAAATTTGCACTCATTATAAATCTTGAAAACGCGCGCAGAAAAAACAACCGTCTCCTCAACCATTAAGGCAACTGCACCCCCTCCTCTTTCCCTCTCTCCCACGTCCTGACTCGAACCGTTCCATCTCCCCACACGCAACCCATCGGTGGCTGGACAGTAACTGCTGACCGCTCGTTCTGTAACGTCCCATCCCACTACCCCTTCAACCTCTACGTCTCAGAAACCCTTCATTTTCTCTGACACTGTCTATTTAACCTCAGCTTCTGATTCCTTCAAATTTTACAACTTCCATTCAAACCAGAACCCCTTTATCCCTCCTGCAATTGTGCCCTAAATCCCTTTCTGAACAAAAATGACTAAGCATACATTTGAAGTGACTCTTGTTGCCAGACGAGGAGCGGAGCCAGAGCTTGACGAAGAAATAGCCGTTCTATATCCAGAAAGGAACATTTCCTTACATCAGGACAAGGTGGTTCTGCCTCCATTTGTGAAGGATTCGCTGGTCAAACTTAGGTGGTTGTTCTTCGCCACCGATGACCGCGAGGTGAACTTAGACTGGGTGGCTGAATTCTTATACCAGACGAGGAGATTGAAGAAGGATGCCCCAAATGTGGTCACCGTGAGGGGAAAGCAGGTATCATTTTCCCCTGCTGATGTTCAAGAGGTGCTCCACCTCCCCACTGTCACGAACTGTCCATACCAGCAGTACCTGGACAGTAGGGATGTAAATCCATTCCAGAATAACCTGAAGCTAACAGTGGCCCTAGAAAAACCCGTCTACCACAAAGGGTCCCTATGCAAGGGGAGCATGAGGGACGTGGCCAGACTATGGGCACTGTTTGCCAACTCCAATATAACCCCAACCACTCAGGAAGCCTCTGTAAGCTGGGCACTTCAAGTCTAGATTTACTGCATCATAAAGCACATCCAATTTGATGCAGTAACCCTCATCTATAACAGCTTAAAGAGGGACATCAAGAAGATCAATGTCTTTTTCCCCTGCCTCATCACCAAGCTTTGCAGAAAAGCTGAAGTGAAGGAGCACCGTAACGACATCACAAGGGTGGCATCCATCATTGATGCTAAGACCTGGAACAGTCTTAAAGGCACGTACATTTCCGCCACCCAACCTATCCCCGATGATCTCAGACGCAACCCCACCAGTGATGATGAGGAGGAAACATTTGTGGCTTCATTAAAGAAGACCACCAAAGCTACTCCTTCAAAATCCTCCTCTTCTTCACACGTACCGGCTAGGAGGAAAGTTCCACCTCCTACCAAGGTAAAGAAGGAAGCCCCTGTTGCTACTGATGGCAAACAGGGCAAAAAGAAATCTCCTGTCAAACCTCCCCCACGAAAGGGGGAACGTTCAAGCCAGAGGATAAAGAGGGTCCTCAACAGCAATAGGCCAGAGGGAGCTTCCTCTGCAAAGCCTATCACCCTCTCTGACAAGAAAGAAGGGAGTGATGACAATGAGCCTTTAGCCAAAAGGCTGAAGGTTGGTAGGAAGGCAGCATCAAAACCAGCTGCTAAGGAGACGTCATCCAGCAGCTCAGGCTCTACATTCTCTGACCTTCCATCACCACCACTCGCTCACTCTCCACCGAGACAAGTCACACCACAACCCTCTCCTAGGCAACAACAAGGAGAGGGGCAGAAGGAAAAAGAAGCAGCAACTGCTGCAGATACACCAATGGCTGAGCCAAAGAAGAAAAACAACAGAGGAAAAAGGGTTCTTGTAGAATCTCCTAAAAAGAAAAAAACTACAGGCCCCAGGCAGCTCAATTTGGGGGGCCCTCTGTTGTTTCCTGTCATCCGTCCCTACACAACTGGGGACGAAGCTTTGGCAGAGGAAGAAGGGATGGATGTTCCTCCACTGATGGAGGGACAAGCACAAGCCATGCCCTCCTCATCCAGACCACCAGTGGATGAGCCCAACACCACTCCTGTCCTACCTTCTGCTACAGACAATATTCAGCAGAAAGAGCAACCTGCTTCTGCCCCTACCCCAGCAATTCCCATCTCAGCAAGAAGGAGATCACAAATAGGGATTGCTGAAATCTTCGAGATGCTGGGGGAGAAGATAGAAAAACGGTTGCCAGCCAAGAAGTCTGTACCCCAACCTGACATAACTAATGAATAGCTTAAGGCTCTAAAAGACGGACTGGGCTCTCCTCTGATTTCAACACCTTCCAACAGCAGCAGAAGGAAGAGAGAGAGCAACAACTCAGCACAATCAGGACAACCATCAAGAAGGCCAGTGCAGCATCCTATGAATCAACACTCCAGGCTGTCAAAGGAGAAATTAGACGAGCATCTGACTCCCTCATCCATTCCAACTCCATGAGCAACCACGCAGCAGAACTCCTACTCAGCAAGCTCATCCTCAAAGAAGAAGAAAAACAAAAGAAAACCAAAGAAGCCATCCAGGCCTTTGGAACATATTTAGAAAGAAGGATTCGCGAGTTGGAGAGGCAACTCCTGGATGTTGAGAAACAGCTCATCCACTACCGCACTGGCAGAACAATGGTGATGTCCACCATCAAGTCCCTGGTTGCAACAATCAGCGAGCTACTGAAAGACGCTGAGAAATGGCTCCCTGCAAATGAAGTCCTCAGGTTGAAAGACCTGCTCAGAAGGAGACCATTGACACAAGAAGAAATTGATGAGGCTGCGAAAGCTGAAGCTGCAAAGAGAAATCCTTGGGACAGGAGACCTCCACAATGAAAAGGAGAAACCCTCCTAATTATCCTAGCTTAGTTTTAATTTTCAGTTATGTTTATTTTTGTTGTTTGTTTTCTTTCCGTTCCCTTGTAATTAATCTTTTTTGTAATGAAAAAGACATTTTGATCAAACTGTTTGGTACATACTTACATTTCAGTTATAGTATTAAGACTGTCCAACTCTTTTTGATTAGCTAACATACATGAAACACAAAGTCACTGACTAATCATGCTTGTTCTTTCTCTGAGTATTTGAAATAGAAACAGTACAGGGTATTTAATCCTCAGATTTTTGAAAGAAGTTGATCTGTGTGTACTCAACTGGTAAGGAACGGAAAAATGCCAAACACCTACTTCTGAGAGCGTTCCTGAGGTGTCACCACAATGAAACTTCTCAACTTGCCTTGATGTTGTCAGTACTGCTGAAGGACAATTGAACTCCACTACCAAGGATCAAACAGAATCACACACTCACCATACACCATCTGGTCAATTAGAAAGAACAAGGAACGAACTCAAAAATGAAAAAAAAGGACAGAAGAAAACAAAGAAAGAAAGAAGGGAACAGCCATTCAAAAGAAAAACAAGAAAACTTTCCTCCAAAGGAGGAATAAAAGTTCAAGACAAGGTGTTCCCCTAATTAGAAAAAGTCCAAGTTCAAAGGCACAAAAGCTAAACGTTCCTTTCTCTTACAAAAATCAGACCACACTTCCTCCACAAATTCCATAAACTCATCCATCAAAGATCCTTGGAACGAAAGACAGCTGTACTTCATAGGAACGCAGCAGAAAGGCAAGTTCAGAAGAATCACATCCAGGAATGGACAAAGCAAACACCAACCCTTGAGAGACAGTGAGATGAAAGATCAGCAACCTTCTCTTATCTGGGGACATAATCCTCTTACTGTTCACTATAGAGAGTAGCTCATTTTCTGAAAAGTCATGGTTGCTCACTGGCTCAAGTTTCTTTCTATTATGTTATTCTTTTTGAATTGGCAGACCAATACAATATTTCTGAGTTGTTTGAGGACAACCAACAGTTTAGTTTTGGGGTGTTTGATGGGACGTAAAACCGTGCCCATCTAAGCCCATTTTGATGGCAAAATTCCATCTTTTCCCTCATCTGATGAGCAACTTCAGTAGGAAAATCACTTGTTTTACACATTTGTGACAAAAACACAGTGGGGGAACGGATGATGACGTATTCCTTTAAAATATATTAAAAGGGAACGGATTGGGACACATTTAATACACCTGCTATCGCATTTAATGCTTCTATACAATTTTGCAGGTGACGTAAGACTGCAGTCGTCCAAAAAGCAAGGCGGTGAACCACTTGAATAGATATAAACGTGAAGAGTAGAGAACCCAGCGTTCTCATTGGTCAAAAAGGAAAGCAAGGCATGGGATGACCTGCAAACAGCGGCTAATCATCACCAACCTTGCCCAATTCAGAAAATCTGCACAGCCTCCACACGCCAATGTCACCGTCCCGTCCCCTCAATTCAAGCAAGCAGCTCTAAAGGATTTACCAGTTTTCCATCCTTCTTCCAGCTATAAATAGGACAACCCTCAAACACAAACATCATCGAATCCTGGAGGGTCTGAAGTCCAAAAGGAAGAGATCACTTAGTAGTAGTATTAGTTAGTAGTAGTTTCTTTTTAAGTTGTAGCTGTAGTTAAGGGATAACTCCATCTTCTGTTTCTGTATCAACCATTAAGACTCCTCACGAGCAACTATCCACCTTTCTCCATTTTCTATTTCTTTTTGTAACTGTCTTTTTTAATTAATATAAGTGTTTTTCTCTTCGTCCCACTCGTTATCTCTTGACTGAATCTCGGGTCTATGTGATTTCAGTTAAGAATTATTATGTTTAAACTATCAGCTATGAGCTGAACTATCTGTGGAATGGGTAAACTGTGAAACTCTTAAAGAACTATTTTCAAAACTCTTGACCGAAGCTTTTTGTCTTTCTTTGGTTGAGTGAGCTATATTCATTGTGCGCCAATGGAAATTGGGTACATACTGAGAAAGGATCTTCCATAAGGGAGGGATTTCAGACAGCTCAACCATTGGGGGAAGGTAGATGTCATGGCAAAAACGCTACTGGTCACCTTAGGAAACTAAGTACCTGTTGGAGTCAAGGGAGCCGTAGGAATATGGAAACTTGTGAGCCATCTAGTCCATGAGCCGAGGAATCGAAGTTGGCAGGCAAAGAAACTAGGACAAAGCCAGAAGGTGCTAAGTCCTGAGCAGAGAAAACAGCCCCTTTAAGAGTGAAGCAGCGAATCCGTTCCTTCTGTTAAACTGTTTTAACCACCACCCTGTTGTCTCTTGATTATAGTTATTTCTGTTTTTAGTAGTTTTACTTTTTATTATTTAGTATTTATAAAAAACCCCAATGATTATTATCTCACCTTCTTCTTAGCAGGAAGGATCACATACATAACGAAGCGAGCAACTGTGTGTCACCAGATTGAACCTACTGTTCCTGAGTAACGTTGTCAAGACAGTAGGGAACGTTTGACCAGACAGTTCATTTACTAACTTTTCTTCTTATTTTCATTCTTTATAAACAGTAATAAGACAATAATTGGCACTCTATCCTTGTGGGAACGATAATTTGGGCATTAATACTCCCTTTATTACTTGATGCGTGCACTTGCGCACTTGGGTTGGAATTAAGGAACGAGTCTGTGTTCTGCAAGAACAGAGGAACGTCCCTTACTTAGAACTTATATTTTCCACTATCATCAAACCACCCAACATGTACCAAGTTGAAGGAAAAGCTGTTGCGGAGCTAAGTGAAAGAACAACTAAGGTAACCTCTTGGTACTGGGACTTGTTCCCCTTTTCTGTTCCACCTTGCCAGTTGATGGCAACGGTAGGAAGTGTGTATAAGTAGTGTAGAATAGCATGAGCATGGATGCATTATTACAGTGGGTACTTATGTACCGAGTCTCTGGCCAGTAGATGAGTGTAGCCTTCGGGCAGTTTCAGACTTCCACTGGATAGGTCTCCGAGAGGGAGTTCCAGTTGACCTAGGGTCGTGGTGTGTGATCCGGATAGGAGCACGCTAGGAATGTCTCGGGTGTTATGGATGGAAGGGGTACCTTGGTTGTTGTTCTAGGAACACACCTTGGATGAAACCCATAGGCTTATATATGCCGAGGACGTTGCGTGGTATTGGTAGCTACCAATCCAGCTCGTCGTATTTTGTATCTCTATATTCCCCAGCTTCTCTAAATCCCTTGCTTTATCCCGTTTTAAGTGAAGTTGTTTTATATTAATTATATACATCGAAGTGAACCATTGGGCGGAGTTTTCTCCAGAACCTCTGGGTTACTGAGATATATTCGTATATCTCACCCCGTCTCGGGGCATTTATTTCAGGATGTAGCAGTGGAGCTGGAGCAGCGGGCAAGAGGCCCGCAGAGTGATTAGTGGAGCATTTACTTATTTTGCTTTTTGGTTGGCCGTGTGGCCTAGGCTAGACTTAGGGCATGAACATCTTTATGTATGTAGGCTGAGTTTCATTAGCATATTGTTCATGTCATTTTGCCTAAGTCTAGTAGTTTGTGTTATTCCATTTATGTAGTATTTTGTATTAAGTTGTAATATTGAAAGATTGTAAGTTAAAGTTTAAGTTTTAAGTTATCAATTGTAAAGTAAATATTGTAATTGTACTTGATGCATGACATGATATGATGGAAGGGCCTTAGGCCTATTTTAGGTTTATGATTAATTGTATGATGGGAATATGCATGAAACCAGTGCTAGTGATTGAAATTATTTAACAATGTTAAAGTGAGTTATGTATGTTATAAATGTAAACTGGATTGGGTTGTAAGTGCCCCAAGGCGTTGTTGGTCCTTGTGTGTGCCACCCATTGGATTTACTGGATTATTGTTGATTATTAGGTACATTTGAGGAACTAATAAGCTTATGTAAAATTGGGGATTTTAGGAAAAACAAAGGAAACTCTGGCGAATTTTCTGTAGAATTGGCATATATTAGACAAAATTTGGGAGACCATATCTCGCTCCACAAAGGTCCGATAGGGACGTGCCATACGCCATTTCGAAGCTTGAGATGTCCCCTACATTATGTCAAAATCTTAAAATTTTTGGAGCTGTACGCAAACCTGTGGAAGTCAGTGAACCGACTGCCCTGTTTTTGCCCTGCACTTGGGGCTGAACTGGGCCTGTTTTGGAAATTTTATTCCCGCTACGTTTATCAGTGAAATTAAGCGTATGATATATAAAATCGAAGCTTGATATGTCTAGTTTGTAGTATAAAAATTTGAGAGTAATTGAAAGAGAGGGTTGACAGAAGTAATTCATAGAGTGAGGAAGGTTTTGAGCTGTTTTGGGGTTGGTTGACAGTTTTGTTTGTCCAACTTCAAACGGCGATAACCAGAGCAAACGAACTCCGATTTGAGCGTGTTATAGCTTTTTAGAAAGGGTATTGAATAATGAAAAAAGATAATGTGAAAGGAAGGTTTGAATTGGTAAGATGTGTTCGCAATGAATTGATTACTGAAGCAAGTTATAATAGGTAAAAACGTAAAATGGAGTATTGGCTAAGTGGGTTTATGGGAACCCCTTAGTGGTTTATAATAAGTGAAATGAAGTATAGATTTAGTGTAAATAAGTATTCTGCAAGAGTTTACAGTTACGGTCACAGCATTTAATTATTACGCCTTTTATTGTTTTACGTACTCGCGTAATAATCGGAAAAAATTTATTCGTATTTTTATAAAAGAACTGCTGTGATTGTAACTGCGCTTAATATCATATTAATGTTAACAATACCGGTGTACAACGGGATGTTACAGGAAACTTGTTGCAAGCCATTGAAACAAGCAAGTGTAGTGTAGCAGTACTAAAAACACCAGCCACCGTCCCATGGGTACAGCGGCTTAAGTTTCCTTCCCCGTAAAAAAGGCTCTTCAGCATAGGCAAAGATATTTTAACCTCTTCAAATTAAACATTAATAATAAATCGATGAATTATTGAGAAATATACTTCATATATTTATAAATAATATATAAATAAATTTTGTCAATAAATAATATAATATATAAATTATAAGTAAAAATTGTACTTATAGCCGTTTTACTTTTGGGGACCTCTGGCAACATCTTGCAAGCCACTGAAAAAGCAAGTGGAGCGTAGCAGTCCTAAAAACACCAGCTACTTATCCCATAGGTACAGCGGCTTAAGTTTCTTTCCCGTTAAAAGGGTTCCTCAGCAGAGGCAAAGTTATTATAACCTCTTCAAATTAAACATTAATAATAAATCAATGAATTATTGAAAAATATACTTTATATATTTATAAATAATATATAAATAACTTTGGTCAATAAATAATATAATATATAAACAATATATAAATTATAAGTAAATATTGTACTTATAGCCGTTTTATTTTTGAGAAACCTCTGGCAACAGCTTGCAAGCCACTAAAACAAGCAAGTGTAGCGTAGCAGTCCTAAAAACACCACCTACCTGTCCCATAGGTACAGCGGCTTAAGTTTCTTTCCTCATAAAAAGGGGTCTTCGTTAAAGGCAAAGTTATTATAACCTCTTCAAATTAAACATTAATAATAAATCAATGAATTATTGAAAAATATACTTTATATATTTATAAATAATATATAAATAACTTTGGTCAATAAATAATATAATATATAAACAATATATAAATTATAAGTAAAAATTGTACTTATAGCCATTTTACTTTTGAGGGACCTCTGACAACAGCTTGCAAGCCACTGAAACAAGCAAGTGTAGCGAAGCAGTCCTAAAAACACCAGCTACCTGTTCCATAGGTACAGCGGCTTAAGCTTCTTGTCCCATAAAAAGCGGTCCTCAACAGAGGCAAAGTTATTATAACCACTTCAAATAAACTTAATAATAAATAGATGAATTATTGAAAAATATACTTTATATATTTATAAATATTATATAAATAACTTTGGTGAATAAATAATATAATATATAAATAATATATAAATTATAAGTAAAAATTATACTTACAGCCGTTTTATTTTTGAGGGGCCTCTGGCAACAGCTTACAAGCCACTGAAACAAGCAAGTGCAGCGTAGCAGTCCTAAAAAACCAGCTACCTGTCCCATAGGTACAGCAGCTTAAGTTTCTTTCCCCATAAAAAGGCTTCAGCAGAGGCAAATTTAATATAACCTCTTCAAATTAAACATTAATAATAAATCGATGAATTATTGAAAAATATACTTTATATATTTATAAATAATATATAAATAACTTTTGTCAATAAATAATATATAAATTATGAGTAAAAATTGTACTTGTAGTAGTTTTACTTTTGAGGGACCTCTGGCAACAGCTTGCAAGCCACTGAAACAAGCAAGTGTAGCGTAACAATCCTAAAAACACCAGCTACATGTCCCTACCTGTCCCATAGGTACAGCGGCTTAAGTTTCTTTCCCCATAAAAAGGGTTCCTCAGCAGAGGCAAAGTTATTATAACCTGTTCAAATAAACACTAATAATAAATCGATGAATTATTGAAAAATATACTTTATATATTTATAAATAATATATAAATAACTTTGGTCAATAAATAATATAAAATATAAATAATATATAAATTATAAGTAAAAATTGTGCTTATAGCTGTTTTACTTTTGGGGGACCTCTGGCAACAGCTTGCAAGCCACTGAAACAAGCAAGTGTAGCATAGCAGTCCTAAAAACACCAGCTACCTTTCCCATAGGTACAACGGCTTAAGTTTCTTTCCCCGTAAAAAGAGCTCTTCAGCAAAGGCAAATTTATTATAACCTCTTCAAATTAAACATTAATAATAAATCGATGAATTATTGAAAAATATACTTTATATATTTATAAATAATATATAAATAACTTTGGTCAATAAATAATATAAATATAATTAATATATAAATTATAAGTAAAATTGTTCTTATAGCCGTTTTACTTTTGGGGGACTTCTGGCAACAGCTTGCAAGCCACCGAAACAAGCAAGTGTAGCGTAGCAGTCCTAAAAACACCAGCTACCTTTCCCATAGGTACAACGGCTTAAGTTTCTTTCCCCGTAAAAAGAGCTCTTCAGCAAAGGCAAAGTTATTGAGGGTATTTTGCACAGATGAATTTTCATCTGTTAATTTTGACTGCTGACGTAGTAACAGTTAGTAGAATAGCTCCAACTTAGCAAATTATAGTTAGAGAGCTAATCTAATGATATAAACATCATGAATGAGGTTAGGATTTTATTTGATGTAGATTGATACCCATATTGGGGTATTTTTCAAAAGTCACTTCTGCCGGGTATTTTGTACTGCTGTAGCAGCAGCCGGTAGAATCCCAAAACGAGAAAAAGATGAGAAAATGGAAATAAAGACCAATATATGCCTAACAAGTCATAATTAGACCAAAAATGTTAAAGTTGAGAAGATTATGAAATCCGGGTACAGTTAAGAACACCGGTAAAGACTACAGTGCAATTAAACAACTGTTAGTGGATCTGTGATCGACTAATCAAATTTTTAAGTTATGAACATGATAATTAGACAAAATTAATGTTAAGTAGTTAAAGTTAGAGTCTTGGGAGTTTCTGGGTAAAAAAATTTGACGACGGATCAGTTAAAAATTACATCAGGTCTCACTAAAGGATGAATGATCATTTAGTGACATGGCACCCCTCATTAGGGCACCACTCCTCCCATTTTTAGTCAGAATGTGCAGCCCCCCTTCTCACTTCTCTCTCCAAAATTCAATTTTTGAATTTGCTCTTACTTCTCTCTAAGATTTCATCTCCAAAACCTCTCCAAATCACCAAATCTCCTTCACCAAACTTGCTCCCCTCACTCTCCTCTTCACAACTATACCATTTTCATGGTGTGGATCAAATTTTCATGTTCCTTATCCCCAAACACAGCCATGGTTTTGGAGGTTTTGAGAGCCATGAAGTTATGTTCTTGAGTTTTCTTGAAGAACAACACATCCATGCTTGGTTCTTTTGAGTTCTAGTGTACGTGTTCTTAAACTTTCTTGAAAAATGTCATCTTTTTCTCTTGTGTTCTTGAGCCTAACTCATGAGCATGTTCATGAAGGTTTGTTCTTGCTTAAAGGAGGTTTCTTGGTGGAAAAAGGTGGAGACTTAAGTTAAAGGATGAACATTGAAGATGTAAGCTTCTATTTGAGTGAAATAACTCAAAAAGCCTTTCCTTTGTGCCCTTGTGTGCCATGGTTTTGATGTGTCATGAAGGAATAATGTTTACAAATTTTTATTATGTCATGGTTTGATGATGATCCTTAGTGTGTGTGTGTGTGTGTGTGTGTGTGTGTGTGTGTGTGTGTGTGTGTGTGTGTGTGTGTGTGTGTGTGTGTGTGTGTGTGTGTGTGTGTGTGTGTGTGGAACCATGGAATGATGGATTGGATGACTAAAGGTGCCACCTTTGGACCTTTGAGCGAGGTTCATGTAAAAAGATGACTATGAACCCTAAATGGACCATGAACATTTTGGCCATATCATGTAAAGATGGGGTTTGATGACAAAAAAATGTGATTAAGTTGTTAAGTGTGAAAAAATGATTAGAAAGATTAACTAGGTGAGTTAACTCTAAGTAAAACTCACTAATCATGTTTAATAATGGTTAAAGACCCTAATTAAAATAGCTCATCAAATCTGCCCCATAAAGTATATAAAGGTTTATTTGTGTTAAAATTAAGGAGATGATGAATTAAAAGATTAATTAAGGGTAAGGATTAATTAACAAAAGTAATTAAGGATTTAACTCTAAAATTAGACTAAAGTAGGGTTTAGGTACACTAATTAAATAATTAGTAAAATTTAAGTATCATGACATAATGGGACTAAGGATATTTCATAATGTGACTTAATAATAGAAAAATCCAAGAATTAATGTGAATTAGGATTTATAATCAAAAGTAATTAAGGTTTGTTAAGTAAACACATTTAAGGCTAAGTAACCAGTTTTTAGGTGAAATTGAGGAGAGAATATCTCCCTCCACAGAGGTCATATAGGGTTGTGCCTTATATCAAATTTAAGTTTGAGATGTTAACTATGTGTTGTCAAAATTTGGTATCAATTGAAGATGTATTCCGTTCTGTATGTTCGTTTGAGTGAAGACTGCACAGGGAGGCCATGTGCAGGGGTTGTACATGGCTGCAACTTTCACGAATTGTTTCTCCCTCTGTGCTTACTCAAATTAGGCTCATAATATGTCTAATTAAATATGAAGGTGTCTAGTAGTCTAAACAAAACTTTTAGAACAATCGGTTTAGTATATTTTCCAGAATAGAAGAAATGGTAAAGGATGTTTAGGGTCCTGTTCGGAGTTGGCAAACAGCTTTGCTTGTCCAACTTCAAATAGTGATAACCAGAGATAGAAAACTCTAAATGAGGCATCTAATACCTTGTTGGAAAGGTAATTGAGTCTAGATTAACATACTAAAAGATGAGAATTTTATAACAAGTTAGTCGCGCTCAGTAAATAGAAAACAGAATCATGTACAGTTATAGAAAAACCGTAAAAGTGATATTTAAGCTAAGTGGGCTTATAGGAACCCTTAGTAACTTATAATAATCATAAATATGGCTTGGATGAGTTGAAAATAATGTAAGTTACCTGAGTGAGCCTTGCATGTGATTCTAAGCTATGTAAGTAATTGAAGATTAAAGTGGCTTGTAATAATGCACTAAAATATGTTATAAGTAATAATTGGTCTAGACTTGTAATGGGCATATTATTGGCATATGAGTATGAAAAGTGGAATCATTAGATGATTAAGTCGTGGATATGACTTGATTAATTAATATGTAATTAATGATGTGAATAGTTCCTACTCTAGGTGTTCCTAGAGAACCGTGCACTTTAGGACTTTGTTGGAGCATACATATTATATTGGAGTATGGGCTTGTGCTAAGCTACCTAAGGTAAGCTCCTAGTTCTAGTTGACTCCTCTCTCTTGTGGCCCCACCATGATGGTGGGCATTATGGTTGTATTGTATTGTATGAAAGTATATGGTATGATGTATATGTGCATTCATTCACATTCATATAGATGTTATATGATCTTGATGTTATGATGATGCACTGATGATATATGTTATGAGGATCCTGGCCAGTGATCATGGTATGTAGGCTGCCTATGACTTGACTCTGAGAGCTATTTCATACTGAGGTTGTGTTGACTGTCTATGGCTTGACCCTGGAAGTCACACATATGTAACCGTCTATGGCTTTGACCCTGGGGTTACACAAGGATGATATGATGATGCTATGTTTATGATGTATGTCTGTATTATATGCTTTATATCTGACTTGTCATGCAGGAAGTGGGCTCAGGGGTTAGAGGATCCTCTATGAAACTTGAGCTTACTGAGATGTGGTTATCTCACCCCGTTTGAGGACATCATTTCAGGTACCCAGAGTAGTTGTGATACTTCTAGGGGCAAGGCCCCCGTATTGGAGTAGTTGATGACGCAGCTGATGATTTTATATTATGTTTAGACTTGATGTTGGTATGTAGACTTGTTAACGTGCTTAATTATTTTATGGAGATTATTGTATGTATTTATTTAGGCTCATGATTGTATTCGTAGAGCCATGGATTATTTACTGATGCTTTTATACTTTGAATTAATATAGACTTGATGCATGTATTCAGTTAATTTAGGCATGGAGCCTTATTATTTGTATTGACCCATTGAGGGGATTGCAGTCCGTGTGGGACTTGCAAGCTATCTGTTTAAATTATTGTATTAATTAGGTGATCTGTAGGTGTGGGACCATGTTCCCAGTTATCCGAAATACAGCTGTTATGCTGTCCGTGAGACTCCGTCAGGAATGACACTTGATGTCATATCTTGATGGTCAATGGCCACTAATACTGGCTCATGGAATTAATTAGTAGATTTATGCTTTCGCAGTATCTTACGTGAACGTTTTAGAAATATTTTCAGAAAATGTTTTGAAAAATATTTATTTGTATTTTTACGAGAAGTTTTATTAACCTTTAAATAAAATCTTCCGCTGTGTACGCTATAATATCATGATGTTAACAACCGGATTACTACGGGGTGTTACAAAAAGAAACTTAAGCCACTGTACCTATGGGACATGTAGCTGGTGTTTCTAGGACTGCTACGCTACACTTGCTTGTTTCAGTGGCTTGCATGCTGTTGCCAGAGGTCCCTCAAAAGTAAAATGGCTATAAGTACAATTTTTACTTATAATTTATATATTATTTATTGACCAAAGTTATTTATATATTATTTATAAATATATAAAGTATATTTTTCAATAATTCATCGATTTATTATTAATGTTTAACTTGAAGAGGTTATAATAACTTTGCCTCTACTGAAGACCCCTTTTTATGGGAAAAGAAACTTAAGCCGTTGTACCTATGGGACAGGTAGCTGGTGTTTTTAGGGTTTAAAGTTGATACCTTTATTCGGATAACTATTCCTGATCAGATGCGTTCTTGATCAATTCTTCAGACTTGAACAACACAAGTCCTCCGATGGAAATTCACACCACCTTGTTGTCTTGTAAGAGAAGAACACTTCTTCGAATGCCATATATCATTCAATTAAGGTTGCTAGACTCAAGAGAAGAATTGGGATTGGGTGGTGCTCTTGGTTATTCCAAGAGAGAAATAGCCGCCACACTGATGTGTGTTGGCTAAGGTTTCAATGGAGAAAATTATAGAATAATATAAACCATTAAAAAGATCCGCTCAATACCTTAAAATTTTGAGTTGAATTAATTCTTTACATCAATTATGGTTTAATCATCAATAAGGACCTTAAAAGAATATGTAAAACAAATACAATTACATAAGAACCATATTGGCACATTCACCAAAACCAACTTGGGCCTGGCCCGCAAAACCCAGGTCCCATAATTGGGTTGAAAAGGCTTGGTGGGTTCAATACAAGAAAATGAAATGGAGCCACATCCAAACGCAGCCTCCATGCTGAGAAGCAGCAGGAGTGTTATACTTCCTCCTCTGCCACTGTTGTCCTTCAGTACGAGGATGATGTCGCCGTCGTCTTCTGCCACCTCCGAAACCACACAACCCTCTTCTCGTAACCCCAAATCCTCATTCCATCACCTCCCACTCTTCTCCAACTGTCACACTTTTCAAAGCATGACGTTTTCCAAGTGCTTCTCCCACTCTGAGCCCACCAACCCCATCCCCATCTCGGGCATGCCCGAATCCGAATCCGATGACCTTCTGATGAAACAGAATTTAAAGATAGAAATTATTCTGGAATTAAATCAACTATTGGTATTCAAATTGTCTCACAAGCTAAGACACTTTAGCTCAAGCGAATTGCAAGACACTACAATTATCAGTAATAAAATGGCTGCAACAGCCTTCAAATAACGGAAAGAAAACCCCAAAGGGACTCCCTGAGTACCCTTTCTCCCATGACTCCACTCACAAATTCAAGATATCTTTACAACTTTTGCATTCCCTTTCTTATAACTAATTTCCTCTTCACCTCTTTTTCTCTCTCTTCTAACTAACTTCCCTCTCATTTGTTGGAACCGACTATCTTTCCTTTGGGTCTGCCACGTGATGTCCTAAGCCCCAATCTCATTTGCCTTCCCATTTGATGAGTCTCTTGGGTCTGTTTCATGCTCTACATGTGGGCTTTGCTCTCCATCTGGGCCAGGTCCACTTCTTCTCCTTCTACTATAAACCTTCAGCAGCCTTCCATAAATTCCCCCTTCCTTAACACCTACCTTGCCCTCAAGGGGAAAATTAGGAAATTGCACCTGAAAATGTCCTATAGTTCCCAAGAGTCTTCACATTCTGGGAGCCCTCTCCATTTTACCAGAACCTCAATTTGCCCATTCAACAGTCTCCTACTAGCAATGACATATGCTGGCTGCACATACAGCTCTAGTGATTCAGCTAGACATTTGGGAAATTCCAAAATTGAACTGATGGGTTCAGGGCCTTATTTAATTGTGATACATGGAAAATGGGATGAATCTTGGCATAATTAGGCAGTGAAAGTTCATAAGCCACTGGGCCTATTCGTTTTACAATAGCAAAAGGCCCATAGTAATGTGGACTAAGTTTTTGGTTCAGGTGTGTGGCCAATGATCTGAGTTTGTAAGGCTGAATCCTAAGATAAACCTTGTCCCCTACCACATATTCTACAGCTCTTCTTTTTTTATCAGCATACCTTTTCATAAATTCTTGCGCTTTGCACAAGTTTTGCTTCAACTCTTCCAAGATAGCATCTCGATTCTGCATGAGTTGATCCACGACTTCTAATTGGGTAGTACCACAATCAAACTGAATTAAAAGTGGAGGATCACGTCCATATAAAGCCTTAAAGGGGGTCATATTAGTGGACCTGTTGTAAGACGAATTAAACCAGAATTCCGCCCACGGTATCCATTTGACCCATCCCCTTGGATGTTGACCCACAAAACAACGAAGGTAAGTCTCCACGGTTCGGTTGACAACCTCTGTTTGGCCATCCGTTTGCAGATGATAAGCGGAACTAAACTTCAATCTAGTGTCCGCCAAATGGAAAATCTCTCTCCAAAATTTTCTAGTAAACACTTTGTCACGATCTGACACTATGGATTTGGGAAATCCATGCAAACAGACTATTTCTCTTACAAATACAGCAACAACCTATTGGGCAGTGAAAGGATGAGATAACAGAATGAAATAAGCATATTTGGTGAGGCGGTCTACCACTACAAACAAAGTATCCATGCCATGGGATTTAGGTAATCCTCCAATAAAATCCATAGTTATTTCCTCCCACACCTTGTCTGGCACCCCTAAGGGCTGCAATAATCCAGCAGGAGCCAAATGACAATACTTCTGTTGTTGACAAATGCTACATGCTTGGACAAATGCTGCTAAATCCCTTCTCATTCCCCTCCAATGAAACAGAAATTCATGTAAAAGTGAAGGAATATGAGGTGACTGTTGAGGAAGAACCAGCTTACCGTGATACCACAAACATCCATGGTTGAACTTGTATCCAGGATGGGCATTGGGATCTTGCAAAATATCCTGAATCATCTTGTTGTTGACCTCATCTGCCAACAGCTCCTCAGCCAAGGATTGCAACTTGGGATTGGATAACATAGTCAACTCTTTAAACTCCATTACCCGTGAAAGAGCATCAGCAGCCCTGTTTTCCACTCCCGGTTTATACTGAATTTCAAAGTCAAATCCTAACAGCTTTGCCACCAACCTTTGCTGCCCTTCTGCCATTAACCTTTGCTCAGTTAGAAACTTCAAACTCCTCTTATCCGTCCTTATAATAAATTTGTGGCCCAATAGGTAATGTCGCCATTTATGTACAGCAAACACAATGGCTTTGAGTTCCCTTTCATATACAGATAAATTCCTTGCATGATCAGAAAAAGCTGGACTTAAGAAAGCTATAGGGATTGCATCTTGCATTACTACTGCCCCCATGCCCAGCCCTGATGCATTCGTTTCCACCACAAATTGTTTGTCAAAATTGGGCAGAGCCAATATAGGTAATCACATCATTGCTTGTTTCAATTCCTCAAAAGCATTGTCTGCTATATCACTCCACACAAAGCTGTCCTTCTTGAGTAATTGGGTTAGTGGTCTTGCCTTCAACCCATAATCTTTTACAAACCTTCTATAATATCCGGTAATTCCCAAGAACCCTCTCAACCCTTTTAAATTCTTGGGTCGTGGCCATAACCGCATCACCTTTACTTTGCTTTGATCTGCCATCACCAAGTTGATGATCCTCAAAAGTTGAGGTCCATTAAGTATATATTGCTCCACAAAACCCCTGTTTTGGTCGCAAATCACTCTCCTTAACCTTCTTTTTCCATAAAGAGCAATTATTTGAAAAATGGACCAGAGCGATACTTGAAACGGGAATTAGAGTAGGCCTGGAGCAAATTAATATTATCTTTTTCACATATGATTATTGGGTTGATTTGTTTTGATCAGGGAACTTGAGACCCAACAAGAAAGAGCCTCACATTGAGGAAAGAAGGAAGAATATTGCGCAGGAGGGAGCATAAAAGCCTGCTACAGTACAAAGGCAGTCAAAAGAAGCAATCAGGAGCCTCCTCGTTAGCCGCGACAGAGAAGGTGGAGGTGCCTCCCTCTGCTACAGTACAAGAGCAGTAAAAAGCAGCAATCAGGAGCCTCCACGTCAACCATGACAGAGAAGGTGGAGGTGTCTCCCTGATTCCGAAATTCTCACCCGAGAGAAAGCACCAAAAGCAAGGGGGGACCACTACCATGCAAGGCTGAGTTGGCAGAAAGTAGGCCGGCTATTGGAGAGGATTTGAAGAGAGCACAACCCTTGATGAAAGGAACAATGAGGATCTGACGAAGGACTCTATAAAAAGAAGAATCAATCCTCATGAAAAGGATCATCCAGACACCATTCGAGGGCCTGCCATTTTATTATTCCTAAGTTTTTCTTTCTTTGTAATGCTCACTAGGAGCTAACTTCCTCTAAGTAGGTGAGGGTTCCATAGAAGTAATCCTTTTTGTCTTATGATAACTTTGTAAAGAACACATATTTTATGAATGAATTCTGAGTTGTTCTTTGGTTTAACATATTGATTCTGTGAAACCCTTTGGGCTGGCAACCTCATCCCGGGACCACTCGGTCGATGAAACACTGACAAGGGCGTGCAGAGCAGTCTCAAGATCTTGGGGTAGTTCAGCCTGAAGAAAGGAGGGAGGAACACCTGGAATGAAGAGCACTGCGATGTGAATCCATGCTCTTCTGAGAAGGCAGCATGGTTTCCTTGCATTTAACTCTAAGTTCTACTGAGTAACGTGGAGAGTAAGGCCTTGCTCTCTTGTTTACTTGTGGCAAAACGACGAAAGGAGCAGAATCCATTTCTAAGATATGCTACCAAGCAGGGTTAACCAAAGGGATGAAAATATGGAACCCGAAAAACACCTACTTAACTCTCTCTAAACTCAATCTCACAACAAACTCTTATCATAACTTTCTTCCCGATAATCAAACTTGTTTATTTACTGTTGCTCTTATAATCACTTTACCAACTTCTTTTGAGTTATTTCAATTTGATGCCCTGATGTTCGATGACTATGCTAAGTTATTCACTGCTCTCATCTAGTTCAGAATGTTTAACACTGTTTAACCAGCTAACTAGAGTTTGCTCCTTGTGAATCTTGGTTGAGAATAGCTACTTTCTTTTTATTTTCTAATTTTGCGAATTAAGTTTCCTTGAACGTTTCTTTCTTCATAATTGCTCCCTGAGGACGATAAATCTGGGGCTAACAACACCCTGTATTACTTGACACGTACGCTTGCGTATAGTTGAAGAGGGTTGCTCTCTGTCAGAGTAGATTGCTCCTGTTTGCAATCCTGATTATTACTTTGCACTCTTGCTCCCTATAAATATCCCTGAGCAGCTCTCGGTTCGACCAAGCAATTGGCGCCGTTGCCGGGGATCATTTGACAAGAAAAGGCGTTTTTAAGGAAACATTGTATTTATTTTTGAAATCTTTTTGTTTTTATTGTGTTTGACTACCTCCCATTGTATGAGCACATAACCTACAGAACTTGGACTGGAAATAATACTTTTAGATCCAGAACCCGAGAGAACCTTCAGAAACAGAAGAAGAGTTCAAAGGTTAAGAAATAATACAATGGAGGAAGTTCTAAATAATGGTGAAAATGGTAACAATGGAAATAATAATCATGAGAATGAAGAAGGAAAGAATGGAGGAAGAGGGCCATCGTTGAATGATATGGTTGCTCCCTTCAGAAATGGCCCAGAACGAGGCTATGTTCCTCTTCCTCTGAATGTCCCAAACTTTGAAATCAAACCTGCAATGTTCCAAATGATTATGAATGCCGATCAATTCCATGGATTGCCTATGGAATACCCTCACAGTCATTTGGACAATTTTACTGAGATGGTTGATAATTTCAGAGTTCATGGCATCTCAGAGGAAAGGATGTGAATGAGGTTGTTCCCATTTTCCCTAGCAGGAAAAGCCAAAGAATGGAGGAGAACATTGGCCCCAAATTCCATCACTAGTTGGGAGCAACTATGTGAACAGTTTGTCACCAGATTTTTCTCCCAAGCAAAACAAGCCCAAGTGAAGGCTAATATAGCATCTTTCCAAATGTATGATGGAGAAAGTCTGTATGAAGCGCGGGAGCGCTTTAAGGAATTAATACGAATTTGCCCAAATCATGGAGTTTCTGATTGGGCCATTATTCACACGTTTTATCATGGCTTAACCCCACCATTGAAAGCCACTGTTGATGCGGCTGCAGGGGGAGATCTTTTGGATTATACTTATCCGGAAACCTACCGGTTGTTGGAAAAACTTTCGAAAAAACATGTTCAATGGCCTTCCACACGGAACAATGCTCCCAAGAAAGCAGGAGTTCTTGAGCTGAACCCAACTGATGCTCTTTCAGAACAGATGGCTTTGCTCCAGAATACTATAAAAAATTGGAAGCCCATGGAACAGAAAAAAACAACCGAGCAACTTCTCTTGACTCAATCAAGTCAAAGTTGCTCCACTTGTGGAGGTCCTCATGAATCTGAGGACTGTAACAATTTGGCTGCTGTGTGTTATGCAGGTGGTTACGATAATAACAACAGGAGCAATGATAATTGTCAAGGGAACAACAACTGGGATGGAAGAATCAGAATAATGCTGGAGGTAGTGAAGGAAACTACCAGAACTGACCCCCATATCCCGGGCAAAGCTATCAAAACTGGGATAAGGGTGAAGGGAAGTCCCAATCTTTTGAGACTTCTGTCAAGGAATACATGAACCAGAACAGTGCAGCCATGAGGAGCCTTGAGACCCAAATTGGTCAGTTGGCTGGAGCACTCAAACAGAGACAACCAGGGACACTCCCTAGTGACACAGAAAAACCGTCCCAGGAAAACCAGGAGCATTGTAATGCTATAAGCTTACGAGATGGAAAAACTCTGCCACCTCCAGATTTAATGGGACGATCTCGTAAACGCGAACTAGCAAAACAACCCATGGAAAAGGGAGTTAAGGAAGCTACTGACCCTCAACCTCTTGAAGCTCAGACAGAACTAAGGGAGAAGGTCCAGAACGATGGTCTTACTGAAACCCCACCAGCTGCCACAACATCCGAAGTAAATGTTGGAGCAACGAAAGATAATGAACCAGTTTCAGTACCAACTTATATCCCACCATGCAAAAGGATGGGTGAACCTATTGAGCCTCCTTTTCCACAGAGGTTGAAAAAGCAACATGAGGATAAGCAGTTTAGTAAGTTTCTAGACTTGTTGAAATAGCTTCACATAAATGTCCCTCTGGTGGAGGCTCTGGAACAAATGCCTTCGTATGCAAAATTTATGAAGGACATTTTGTCAACAAAAAAAAAAGATTGAAAAGTTTGAAACTGTAGCCCTCACTCAAGAATCATGCAAGTACCTGACTAAGATTCCTCCCAAACTGAAGGATCCTGGAATATTCACCATCCCGGGTACAGTTGGAAAGAACTACCTTGGTCGAGCACTTTGTGATCTGGGCTCGAGTGTAAATTTAATGCCAGCTTCTATCTTCAAACAGCTCAACATAGGAGCAGCAAGACCAACCACAATCACTCTTCAACTTGCAGACCGATCCATAGCCAAGCCAGAAGGAAAAATCGAGAATGTCCTTGTCCAAGTAGACAAGTTCGTTCTACCAGCTGACTTCATCATCTTGGATTTTGAAGCAGACCAAGAAGTTCCAATAATTCTAGGCAGACCATTCCTGGCCACTGGTGATGCTATCATAAATGTCAGAAAAGGCGAACGTTCCATGAGTGTGGATGGAGAGGAGGTGAAGTTCAATTTCATGAAAGCAATGAAGTTTGATGAAGATAGCACTGAGGAATGCTCTAGCATTTCAACTGTTGACTTGGTCATAAAAGAAGAACAGCAGGAGCATTTGCAGTCAGAAATAGGCATGAAAGACTTTGAAGAATTGGAGGAATATCTTGCATCCATTAATTCCATCCATACTGGGGACAAGAAAGAGAGGATCTTCAAATCCTTGAAGCGATCGGAGCAAGAGCAAAGACCAAAGTTGCCCTCAGTAGAGCAACCACCCATATTAGAGTTAAAGCCTTTACCTGAGCACCTGAAGTATATCTATTTGGGTAAAGAAAACACTCTTCTTATGATTATTTCTTCTTTACTAACCCATGAACAGGAACTTCAGCTCACATAGAAGCTTAAGGACTACAGAGGAGTAATCGGTTGGACCATGGCTGACATAAAGGGAATTAGCCCAACAATCTGCATGCATAAAATTTTGCTCCAAGATCCTGACAGCTCATCTGTGGAGCATCAAAGGAGGCTGAACCCCAATATGAAAGAGGTGGTAAGAAAGGAAATCATCAAATGGCTAGATGCAGGTATAATCTATCCTATCTCTGACAGCAAATGGGTTGCTCCTGTACAATGCGTTCCAAAAAAGGGTGGCATCACTGTAGTTGAAAATGATAAACGTGAATTAATAGCCACCAAAAAGATAACTGGGTGGAGGATTTGTCAAGACTACAGGAAACTGAATAATGCGACCCGTAAGGATCATTTCCCCCTCCCTTTTATTGACCAAATGCTGGATCATCTGGCTGGAAAAGAATTCTTTTGTTTCTTGGATGGGTATTCTGGATACAACCAAATCTCGGTTGCTCTTGAAGACCAACATAAAACCACTTTTACATGTCCATTTGGGACTTTTGCATTCAGAAGAATGCCATTTGGGCTGTGTAATGCCCCTGCAACTTTTCAAAGATGCATGTTTGCTTTATTCACTGATTTAGAAGGAGAGGCAGTAGAGATTTTCATGGATGATTTTTCTGTTATTGGCTGCTATTTTCTTACTTGTCTTAATAACCTTGAACAGGTATTGAAAAGATGTGTCAAGAGCAATTTAGTGCTGAACTGGGAAAAATGCCATTTCATGGTAAGAGAAGGCATTGTGCTAGGACACAAAATCTCAAGCAAGGGTCTCGAGATGGACAAAGCCAAGGTGGAAGCAATTGAGAAGCTACCTCCCCTGACCACAGTGAAAGGGATAAGAAGCTTCTTGGGACATGCCGGTTTCTACAAGCGTTTCATTAAGGACTTCTCCAAGATTGCAAAGCCACTCTGTGAACTCCTGGAGAAAGATAGGAAGTTCAATTTTGATGAAAAATGCATGACAGCCTTCCTGGAGCTCAAGTCAAGGCTGGTGTCCGCACCTATCATTCAAAGCCCAGATTGGAGTCTTCCTTTCGAATTGATGTGTGATGCCAGCGATGTCGATTTGGGAGCAGTACTTGGGCAACGAAAAGACAAGGTTTTCAGAACTGTGTACTACGCCAGTAGAACTCTTACTCCGGCGCAGGTCAACTACACAGTGACGGAGAAGGAGATGCTGGCAGTTGTGTTTGCATGTGACAAGTTTTGGTCATATCTGATATGCTCCAAGGTTACAATATTCACTGATCATTCAGCAATCAAGCAACTCTTTGCCAAAAAGGATGCCAAGCCAAGATTGATCAGATGGGTACTGTTGCTCCAGGAATTTGACCTTGAAATCAAGGACCGGAGAGGAAATGATAATAAGGTGGCCGACCACTTATCTCGATTAGAAAGGATAGGCTCACAAGAAGGAGATCAGATCAAAGAAACATTCCCTGATGAGCAGCTGCTAATGATTTCTGAAAAACATGCTCCTTGGTTTGCAGATATTGCAAACTACCTGGCTGCTGGAATAGAGCCATACCACTTAAGCTACCAAGAGAGAAAGAGATTCCATCATGAAGCCAAGAAGTATTTTTGGGACGACCCTTTGCTCTACAAAAGGTGTTCCGACCAATTACTTCGAAGGTGCATCCCTGAAGAAGAGCAACAGAAAATACTGGAGCAATGCCACAATTCTCCTTATGGAGGACACTTTACTGGAGCAAGAACAGCAGCTAAAGTGCTACAATCAGGTCTGTACTGGCTTTCCCTGTTTAGAGATGCTAATATCTTTGTTAAAAAATGTGACAGATGCCAGAGAACGGGAAATATTACAAGAATGCATGAAATGCCCCTTGTTCCAATAATGGAGATTGAATTGTTTGATGTGTGGGGCATTGATTTTATGGGGCCTTTTCCACCTTCTTTTGGGAACAAGTATATACTTGTTGCAGTCGACTATGTGTCGAAATGGGTAGAAGCTATTGCTACCCCCACCAATATTGCTAGGATAGTGCTGAAGTTTATCAAGAAAAATATTTTCACTCGATTTGGAACCCCTAGAGCAATCATCAGCGATGGGGGTACATATTTCGTGAACAGACAATTCCAATTGCTCCTGAAGAAATATGGAGTACAGCACAAAATTGCCACCCCCTACCACCCACAGACCAGCGGGCAGGTGGAGGTGTCCAACAGGGAAATAAAAAGGATCCTAGAGAAGGTGGTGAACCCAGATAGAAAGGATTGGTCCAACAAACTGGATGACTCCTTATGGGCATATCGAACAGCTTACCGAACGCCTATTGGCTGCTCCCCCTACAAATTGGTATTCGGAAAGGTTTGTCATTTGCCTTTGGAACTCCAACACAAAGCATTCTGGGCAATCACTTTGCTAAACATGGACGCCAGAATGGCTAAGGAAAAGAGGTTGCTCCAATTGGTTGAATTGGAAGAATTTCGGAGCAAGGCATATGAAAATGCCAACCTCTACAAGGAGCAGATGAAAAGGTGGCACGATAAAAAGCTGATCAAGAAGGAATTAGAAGTTGGGGACAAGGTGCTGCTATATCGATCCAGATTGAAATTGTTCCCTGGAAAGTTGAAGTCAAGCTAGGAAGGTCCTTATGAAATCACTGAAGCATTCCCCAATGGAGCATTTACCATTGCTCATGAGACATCTGGAGCATTGTTCAGGGTAAATGGACACAGACTAAAAAAATACAACAGGGGGATCAATGAGCATGAGGAACTGACTTCTCATCTCAGTGGCCCAGTTGAAGCTTGAACAAGGGGGTAACAAGTCGAGCTAAGACTATAAACAAAGCGCTACTGGGAGACAACCCAGATTTATTTTTATGTTATTTATGTTTTAGAAAAATTATTGTGCTAACCATTGCAGGAGGCTAGTTTTGGGGTTGCTCTTGAGCAACCTGATCCCAAAGATAGAAAACATGGAGCACCCAGTACTCAGAATTTGATTCCTCTATTTGAGCCCAAATTCTAGTTGGGCTGATCCTACTGGCCCCTTTGATCCAAGGGTCTGCAATGGGCTACACATAAAAAAAAAAAAAAAAAAGAGGGAAGATAAGTGGCTGAAGCAACGGCAGAAAGATAGCAGCTCCACGTCGTAGCTGTCACAGCCCTCAAATCAGCAGAAGTGGCAATTTTCAAAAAGGAGAAACCGTCAGAGCAGAGAAAGTACAGTTACTTTTTCCACGTCTTAAAGACCAGCAGACGCTCCACCCTATCGACCACTCATCACAGCCCACGATCACCACTCCTTACCCACACAGAGTATTTCAAACCCTTTCATCCCTTCCTTCATTCCCTTATAAGTTAACACAGGAACCACCATCCCCTTCTCACACTCTAATCCCCTTCAACCTACAAAGACCAAACTTTACTCCTCACTCCATTTCCCTGACTCAGAGCTTTACACCATGACACGCCAAAAAACCACTATACATGTTACCTCCGTTTCTAACAAGAGAACTCGAGGAGGGAAAAAGCTCAAAGCTGTCCAAACAACCATCGACCATACAATCATACCGGAAAGGGGCATCATTCTCAACAGCTCCAAGCATGGAGAGATCGAACGATGGCTGACAGAGGACATAGCAACG